>NC_136061.1:185857244-186042861 GCF_964261635.1 Lissotriton helveticus | reverse complement strand
CCATAGATGACTGTCCTTCCTTGGGGTGTTTCCTGTCCTTGACTGATCCGTGGCCAGGGTTGGTCTTCACACCAGTCTAGGTAAATATAGTGTTGAAACTCTATACTGCACCTTTTATTTTTCTGTCTTTGCTTCAATAAAGACACACCTTTGCATTCGTTAATTTTCCATGCTTTCCGCAATCTACTATATGAGAAGTCGTACATTTATTCTCCATAGCATGTTCCTATGTTTCCCTACCTTTAGAGCACTTTCTCTCCATACTGTTTATGAAATATAGATGTGGTTCTATAATTTTCTCCTGTAAGCTGATTTGAAGTAATATTGCTAGAACTATAGTATGTTCCACTTTTTCCCCCTCCTATAGATATATAGGATTTCCAGTCTTTTATCCACTCTTGAAGTACTTCCCCAATAGTAAATTCTAGTTCGTGCCTAAGTTTGCCCCATTTAGAGTTATCCATTCCCAAATCTGCTTGGCATATTTCATTTTGTTCCTATTGAGACATAAATGGTTGCTTTAATTTTCTTTCTGTATGGTTATGTGCTGTTCGTTATTTTAATCATTGACTGCCTCTTGGTGGTAAATTGTATGATCTCCGAATCTGAATTCTAGATAAACTTTTAAAACTTTCCAGTAGTCTGTGGTCATTTAATGAAAGTATAAGAGTATATGTTGGTATTTGGTTTGTCTGCCTTTCTTCACAGCTAGCTCCCTGATCCATTGTGGTCATAGGTACCCGTAAAGGTGGATTGGTAAGTCGGGTACACGAGAAATAAATAGGAAAGGGCTCAGGGTTACTGGTAGTAGAGTGTATAGTCACCCGATTAATGTATGTGATAAATTGAAACAAGTATATGGGCCTGGTACGTGTATGGTGAAATTATTTGGCCGGGTGACCTGCGATCTCTATCAAAACCATCTTCCTGGGACTCCGCTCTTTTCTGTGCCCCAGGTATCCACCGGGCGAGTCTCTCTCTCCGCCTGTGCTCTGGTCAGACCGCCCTCCTATCCATCTTGCCAACTGCACTCCTTGTGTTTTACTGAACGATGTGTAATACTGGATCTGAACTCTGCAGGGATCTGTGTGTGAGCTGGGTTCACATTTAGAAGGGGCTTATCTTCAAAAGTTGATGAATTCAACCAGCCCATGTGATAGTACCCTGTGTTCATATCGAGCGCGGTTCATCACCATAAAAGCAGATATTGGAGATATTATTGGAGGATGTGCTTCTGGGTGAGTAGAGATGATGTCCACTGATGAGCTATATGTAATGGCACCTAAATAGCCTTGTCTACCAACCAAACCTCAGTCCTTATTCCATCTCCCATATCCGCCACGCTCTTACAAGTTTTTGGTTTTCTTGGGCCAATTTGTCTAAAATCGTCTTCATTTCCCAAAAACTGCTTCTATTTAACATTGTGGAGGGTAGAAACCCGACCTTCTCCCACAACTTATTTGTGGATATTTCCTCAGGATGCTCCAGCGGCAGCAGCCAGAACATAGGACAGGGCTCCAAGTGAGGTTGCCTGAACTGTACAACACTTGAGAAGAGAACTTTAGAATAGTTATTGAGGCCCCAAGAACTTAACAAACTACTCCAGATATGGCCGCTGGAAATGGAGACGTTATGACAATTGTGCCCCCTAGAAGTGATTATAATACTACAGACAAGTCACAGAACTTGACAATGCTCTTTGACACCCCCAGTACTAGAGAACACTCCAAACGAGGCCTCAATAATTGAAAACAACATAAACGGCTTTGAGATCTGGGCCCAACATGCAAGAAGTGGCATTTAGAACAGGACACAATACATGTGGCCTCCAGATTTTGGAACCAATTCAGATGATGGTGCTTGAACTGGACACCGCATTCCAGATGTGGCCTCTTGAACTAAACGCAATATTCTATATGAGGTCTCATTAGTCACAAAAAGGTCATCTTTTTTGCTTGGTAAATGCTGCTCTCTGTATCCCTCGCTCGTATTCTCAACATAACCTTATCGTACTGATATCCACTTAGAGGACATTCAAAACAAGAACCCCACAATACTCAATAGAAGCATTTATTTCTATTGGCAGTGAGGACTCCTGTATGTTATTCAAACTTATTGCAAAAAGTTGAAACAACTGTGAAAGTAAATTCTTGTTTTGGAAAGGGGGCAATGGGACAGGTACAAAGTGGTAGAGGAGCATGCAGGGAACTTAAACGTTAGAGATTGACACCTGGCAGGGGGAACACTACTAAAGGGAAAAATCTGCTTCACAGTTGTCAATGGGACAGGACTTACTAAGGTAAGAATTTTACCTGTCTGCAACCACATAATGTGTGCACCTCAAGGAACTAGGCGTCTTGAATTATGAGCCCATTTGTATCCACATGAAGACTAATCTCTCCCACACCACCACTGTTACCTTCACTAGTGCACGTTTGTTTCTCCAAGCCAGTTTTCATCTCAATCACAAATATAGCTATTAAACTAGCTAAAAGACTGAATCAGTGGCCAAAGGAACAATCACATGTGGCAAGATATCAGAGGGATACCTCTTCCTTAGCTAAGCAATCCCCTGGACTGCAGGGGAGGAGTATTACAAGCACAGCTAAAGTTCTCATCCCTAGGTCATAGAATTTAATACCAGGACAGAGAGCAGCTCTTCCATGAGAGAAGAATGCCAGTCTGAACTCTAGCCAGTAACAATGAAAGATCAATGAGAAACGGAGAATTAAACTCTACCAAGAACTACACCAACTGATTACCACACAGGACACGCAATAACCAACTCTCTTTCAACCATACATATGAAGGGAGCCCAAGAACCGAACAAAAACCAGAGTGCTTCCATGACCTCGTCAGGGCTATGAAGCACTTTGTGAATGTCACATACAAACAGCTTTTTATTCAAGAGTCCACAAAAGCACTTCGAGCCACACACATTCTACGGAAGGGACCAGATAAGTACAATGCAATACAATGAAAGGTCATTTTTTCTTTAATGCCTCAGATTAACTTACATAGGATTACAAGCAACAAGTAGCACAAGCCTGGTAAGGCAAGTGCAAGGAGCGAAAGCAGAAACATATGGATAATAATTTTGTGAAGCTCTTGAACTGATGAGATGTTCTTCCTACAAGATACCCCCATGTCTGTCTCTGCTTCCTTCTAAACCTCCTGCATCAAAAGCATAAACTCATTTTAGGTACATCTGAATATTACCTATTTGGCACTTTTTACTGAGCACGGGTAGCTGTTCAGACTGTCTCAGAGAGATGAAGGATGGCAGCGAAGAAGCAGTCACAGAGTAAGGGGTCGCTGAGCTGAAATCATTGCAGGAGGTTGTAGTTATATTGAATTACAATATAAAGCAAATAGACTGAAAGCAGTCAAGAGTTTTCAAGCAGAAGATAGACAATTTCTTTAAAAAAACACTAAAATCCATCCTACTGACTGCTGAGTGTACAGATGGAAAGCAGTTGAGGAAGAGAGGGACTAAAACTTCAAACTTGGTAGGCAAACCAAAAAGAAGCAGCACTGATCTGTGAATCTACAGTACGAAGATGGTAACTGGTCGGTCCAGGATTAGAAATTCTGCTAGTTTGCGATACTGGTGCAGAGGATTAGTGCCGAAAGCACAAAGTTAGCTAAATGACAAATATTCAACAATAGTTTATAGTTTGAGATCCTCTGTATAATACGGAGAAACACACTGAGGCTTAAATGTATTTCTTTATGGACGGACTTTCAGATGCTGTTGTCTGCAAAGATCCAAGGGTTTATTCATAGGCACTCAAAGGCAAGGACATAAGAGATTACAAGATATATCATTAAGGCCAATCTATTTTCCTTCTGCAGCAGCAATGGACCTTATTTATGGTTTTGACATAAGCTTCTTATGTTCTGCTTATGTACCCAACTTCATTTTATATTCATTAACTCATTTATTTGAGTGCACATTTTCCATTCATAAAAGGATCCTACATTTTGTATGGTACAGGGTTGTATGTGCTTTCATAGAAAAACAAATTAATGGAATAAAATTACAGAGTAAGCTTGTAATCTAAACTGTTCAATGGAAATGTTTAGAATGAATGACATTTACTTTTTCGTAGATACTATAGAATGTCTTTTTGGTCGAAGTTGGCTTTTGAATGCTTAGTTTTAAAGCGTGAATGTAATGGCTACAGGTCTTACTTTCAGAGACAGTTTTGCTGGAGATATTTATTTCAGTGCTTTACTTCAGGGGACATTATTTCATATTTATCTATGTTACACCCTCACACAATTACTTTGGATGCCTTTTGTTCACTGAGTGCTCACCACCTGTTAACACCATCAATCGCTGACCCCTCACGCCCCTAGAAACCATCATACCTTGCACCCTAAATCCCCTCACCACACCACACCTAAAGTACAGTCATTACTGAAAGCCTAAAACATCCACCATGCCTGAACCATCAAAATACTCACTACCCTAAACTCTACCCATTCCTGAACCCTAAAATCTCCTTAAAACACTTCGGCACACCCAAACTCAACTCATCCCGTAATCCTTAAAACCCTCACCACCCTTAAACACCAGCTATTCATGACCTATAAGAACTCATCACCCTAAACTGCTCCTCCCTGGACCCTAACATTCCCTTTCATATCTACACTCTACCCCAGCATGAGCCCTAAAAACTCTTCACCACTCCTTAAAAGCCCTAGTTACCATCCCTAAACTCCACCCATCCATGAACCCTAAAACCCCTCAACACCCTTACACTTCACCCATCCCTGAAATCTAAAAACCCCTTACACACCTAAACACCACTCATCTATGAACCCTAAACTCTCCTCACCACCCCTACACTCTACCCATCTCTGTACTCTAAAAAGCACATGTGTTTGCCTTACTGCCAAACATTCCTAACCCCTTAAAACCCCTCATCATCCTAAACATTACCCATCCCTGAACCGAAACATCTCACAGTAGTCCTAAACTCCACACAAGTTTAACGTAATTTTGTATGTTTCCTGAAATTATGTGTCCTTTAAAAAATGTCCTTTCATTTTTAATTTTATTTCCGTAAAATTGTCCTCTCTTAAAATTGTTTTTTCATGATTTGGTTTCCTGCAATGTGGTTTCTCAGTTTTCGTTTTCCATTAATACATACATTAGGCATAGTTTATTGTGAGGCCTGCCCTTTTAAAAATAATCAGAAAAGTGTATTTAAGCTTGGCACAGACAAGTATTAAGTACAGAGGAAAAACATAAACTTCCTGTGAGACTTGGTTCGCGCAAGCAACGCAGGAAGGCCAAAGGCAGGCTTCCAGAGCCAGCTTGGCCCTATTGGCTAGCTTGGCACGCCTCATCTAGCTAAATGCAGAGACACAAAACAAACATCTGAGTACAGAATAACACAACTGTTGTTCGGTTAAAGTATGAAGATGAGAGGCCACCTTAGAAATTTAAACAGGCCCGTTTGGTGCTAAGACAGCTGAGGAAGAAGGAGGGAACAGAGAATAATGCCAAAGTCCACATTTGTAAAGCGCACAATCACCCGTAAGGGTCTCTAGGCGCTGGGGGCCGTCGGGAAGATTAAGCGAGCTATTGCCCAGAGTCACATGGTGCTGGGCTGACCTGCCGCCGGAGCCGGGGATCGAACCGTGGTCCCCAGATTCTAGCGTCAATCGCCCTGGCCGCGGCGCCACACCTCTTCCCCATGCAATTCCACAATTCCATGCAAGGATATTCTGTAACAATTACAATGTTGTAACAGTTTTTTCTATTTTGTTTATTGCTTTTTTGCTACTATATTGTTGGCCTTTATAATGCCTTGACATCTTTTCTCATGATAAGCATATAATGTGAATACTTTTTTTTGCAGAGTTTCATATAATGCGAACTTGACCCAAATCGGGTATCAGAGTGCTTTACATAGCATCAGTTACGTTACATGAGGACACGCATTCATTTTTGTTAGGCACGGGAAGATTAAGTGATTTGCCCAGAATCGCAGGATGTTTAGCGTCGTTACCGAGACTCGAACCCAGATCCCGAAGTCCGAGGTCGAGCGCCCTAGGCGTTAGGCTAACTCCTCTCCCCACTTGTGTGTTTTTATTCATGTTGATAGGAGTGCTGGAACTCACGAATATCAAATAATACTGTGAGTCTCTCAGGACTGATCCTTTCCCAGAAGGCACCATAACCAGGTAATGTTACAACTCACCAAATTCTCTGTGTCCAGTAAGCATCATGAACCCTGAGCTTTGCCGGAGGGTCTAGGAAACCGGACACAGGGCCTTAATTTTTTATAAAATTACATCAGTTTGGGAACAACCAGAGTTAAGGTTGAGACAAACTTTCCTAAGTGAACCATAGTCTTTTTTAAATTCTATTATATGGCCCACTACATTTGGATTTAACATTTTCCCATTTGGTTTGCTGGGTTCTAGAGTTTAGTTCTGAGTAGGCAGACCTCTCATCCAGTTCTAAATAGGGCCTCTAAAATTGGACGGCAGGCAGGAGGGCAGGCCCTCGCTCTTATACTATCTGCAGCTGATTGACTGCGTTTTCTATTTAACAGCTTTCCAACGCCTCTAAGAACAGAGGAGCGCCCCTTGCGTCTGGATAGGTGTTGGCAATGGTTGCCTACTCTTTTGTTCTAGTAAACAGGTTTCATCTCCTGATGGGGCACATGGTAACAATATGGCCACCTGAGGGGCATTTGGGGATTTAGCCATTCATATTACATGTTCTCTCTTTCACTGGTGACTGTGTTGCCAGTGGCGCTCGAGCTAGGCACAATAAGCTCTGCGCTGACTTCCTTTCCAACAAGCAGCAGGAGTGTAGCCTGCTCCTATCAGACAATGCCTTGCGCAAGACGCACAGTTAAGCAATATAGAACTAGGCAAAGTCGAGGATCACTGTATCCAGGAGACCATTTATGGAGTGCCTCCCCCTGCCATCAGGTAGGGTTCAAGCCTAATATACCCCTTCTGCGTTCTTCAATTCTAGTCAGTTCTCTGAATTTCTCTGCGTCAGTTTTGAACGTCGGCTTCCAGACCTCACTGAGCAGTATGGAGTTGGCAGGGAGGCTTCCTCTGCCTTCCACACTTTGGTAAAATGCCAAAGGTGGCACTTCAGGATGGGCAACCAAGTGGCTACGGGGTCTGAGTCACTACACATATCAGTGTCAATGTCCTATGCTCACCTAGCTCCTAAGTAAGGGCCCTGAACCCACTACAGTCCTCTAGGGTAGGAAAAGAGGTGTGCATTTTGCTGACCGCCCAGCCACTCTGACCCTTTCATACTGCGGTTTAAAACATTTTTATGAATCTTTATTTAGAGAGGGTGCTCGCTGTTGGTTAATACAGTATTTAAAATTCGAGCCCAATAGGGTTTAGGCCGGTAGGTGAGATCATTCTCCTTCCTGGCAGGGGTATGTAGCTCAGTGTTCACCAGTCTACAGGAGGAAGGATACAGGGCGCGTTTGCATGAGTAAACAACCTATAGGAGGTGCCCTTACCAGTACGTGTATTATGCATACATGGTTAGCCTGTATGTAGTGTAACATCATTTGAAAGATGTATATAACTTTTTTTAAAGTTTAATATGAATCATGACACCCCAGTTTTTGAATTTCATAAACACTTGGAGAATTTGATGCTGTACCCCATTGTCCAGAGAACCATTCTTCTGCATTACCCAGTTAACAATCCTCACTCTAGTACAGTATTTTGTAAAGAGATTTGCGCTAAATAAAAGCATGGCTCTCAAGAAGTTGACTTTTTTAAACTTTACTAAAGCTAACATAACTGATCCTACAGTACACATTTAAGTTGATGACATTCCCTACATTGAAACAGTTCAAATTAATTTCTAAGCCAAAATTAATATGAAGGCTAATGCGGCACTGATTTTGTTTCTACTTATCAAACTAAATGTTAGTGATCAGATGGTAGGTGGAGAGGCACAACTTTCTCAATATGCATCCGAGACCTTGACGCCTTCTCAGACGCATGTGAGGAGGAACACGTTGCACCCCTGACTACCATTTCCTGTCACATGCTCACTGAGCCTACCTGATCCCGAAAGTCTAAATATCCTGATTCGTCGCTCGTTAACCTCATCCGAGAGTGCACTGAAAGCCCTAGGTTCCTTCATCTCAAGCTCCATCCTCGCTTTAATTGAGATGGATTTATACCTACAAGCAGAAAGTGGGTTGCTTCTCTATAAAATGTAAGAAGGTAACCAACCAATCCTGCTTTCCATTATCAAACCTCTCTAAACTGGATAATGCTATACAACTTGTCCTAGAGTGCCACCTTTGCATTGCAAAGCCTGCATATATCCTACACAGCCTGTCCTGGTTGCTAACTCTGCACTGGCTTCCCATCCGGAAACGGATTGCCTTCAAGGCTTTGACTCTGGCCTACAAAGCTCTCCACTTGGTGGGAGCTAAATACCTTCAAAAGAGACTGGTCTTTTATCAACCGACTAGGTCCTTGAGGTCAGAATCTCTGTTTTTGGCGGTCGTCCCGCGTGTGCAGAGAGCGCGCCTGGGAGGTCGCTCCTTTGGTCTGCTGGCACCACAGTTGTGGAATTCTTTGCCGCTCACCCTCCGGGGAGCTTCTAGTCTCTTTGCTTTTAGAAAAGGTTTGAAAACCTGGTTGTTCACTCAGTAGCCGGTTTTCTGTTTGCACTTGTTCTGTATTTCTGTTTTTTTCTTTTATTCAGTGTTATGTTATTATGTGGCAGCCTTCCTTCTCCAATAAAAGCGCCGGGACACTCTTTTTGAGTAGCCGTGCGCTATATAAAAGAATAAATAACATAACATAACATAACATAACATCCCATCTCCGAATTTCCAAGCCCACACTAAGAGAATCAAGCTCATATTCTAAGCCCCGTCCTCTGCTTTTCCATCCTTGCTCTGACCGTCACTTCCACTGACTCATCTAGTTTTTAGTCAAGCTATCCAGGCCGATGAATGCTGATAGCCAGAAACCTGTCCTTGGATGCTTGATTCCGGTCTGGGAAAGACATGGCTTGGTAGTTCGGACTGGACTGTTCCCATGAGGCACAGGGTCAGAGCTGATTTGCATATAGCCAGTGTCTAACCCAGGGTGGTGTGGAGTGCAAAAAAACGATGGATTTAGGCCCAGATCCTTGTACTGGGGTGAATGTATGACATTGTTCTACATTCTGTCCATCAACTGTATTTTTTGCAATTTTCACCCCGAGTGGGCTGGGTATGCTCAGACATGAGTCCCAGGCTCTCCACACCACTGGAGTCAAGCTATCCAGGCTGATGAAGGCTGATAGCCAAACCGGTCCTTGGATGCTTGATTCCGGTCTGGGAAAGACATGGCTTGGTAGTTCGGACTGGACTGTTCCCATGAGGCACAGGGTCAGAGCTGATTTGCATATAGCCAGTGTCTAACCCAGGGTGGTGTGGAGTGCAAAAAAACGATGGATTTAGGCCCAGATCCTTGTACTGGGGTGAATGTATTACATTGTTCTACATTCTGTCCATCAACTGTGTTTTTTGCAATCATCTAGTTTCCCAGCAGCTTCATCCATTTGGAGATGAATGCCGATGCAACTAATCCTGCTATGATTATTTTCCTTCAAGCTTCCTCAGAGATGGATTTCAATACCGTACCTAGGCGGACGGATTGCACCCGCCGGGCCGGCGGTAGCCAGCGCCGGCCCGGTGGGGGCAATCCGTCCGCCATCCTCACAGAAAAGACCCCCCGCCACATTAGGATGGCTGGGGGGTCCGTGGCGGACGGCAAGACCGTCTGCCGCTTTTCCGCCGGTCGTGAAAGTGCTTACATATTGTGGCGGTGTCTGCGAGACACCGCCAACCATATTACGATGCCGGCGGTCATATGCCTTTCCACAGTGGCATTGCCGCCGTGGAAAGGCATAACGTCTTTGCTTTAGGGGCCCGTTGCGGGCTCCCAGGGTGAAGGGGGGTGCACAAGGGGGGTACCTATGGTACTCCCCTGCGTTTCAAAGTACAACATGGCAGGCACCGTGCGGTGCCTGTCATGTTGTGCTTTGAAACGCACAACATGCATTTTCAGCATTGCGGAGGGCGGTGCTTTCAGTACCGCCCGCCGCAATGTTAAAAATGCGGGATGCACCCGCCACTGTGGCGGGTGCATCCTAATTCGAAACATGGGACCTCCGCCCCTGTGGCGGAAGGTCCCTTCCTACAACAGGATGGCGGACGGACACTGTCCGTCCGCCTTCCTAATCGACCCCATAGTCTGGTTTGTAGCCCTGTCTCCTAATATTGATGTGAATACCATAAACATCCTGGTACTCTGCCTGCTTCCCTGAGAATCTCACTGACAGTGTGCATATTCAGATTACCTGCACTACCTCTCTTTGGTGCCTTTTCTGCATTTGACAAAATGGCTGTTATCGCCTAACACATTCTGCTCCCCAGCTTTGCCGCATCCCTCACTCTTAGGTAAATGCTCATACCCATCCTCTCATGGGTTCTCACTCCAAAGCCAACTGAAAATAGCAGTACATTTGAGCAACTTAGAGTAGACAACCCCATGGCAAGTTAAAATCCTAGAAGAGAAAGATTTACTAGTCGTAACTCCAGCTGCAGCGAATATCGTGGGACATCTGTCACCCAATCTATGGTAAATATTGCAGACATGCAGCTATCCTCCCCTCCTCTCTCCTCAAACAATCTTCCATGAATGGACCATATACTACTCCAAAATCCAGTCCTAGCACACCGAGAGGAAGATCTAAACCTCCCCAAGCAGTGCACCATGTCAAATTAAATAGTTGTCATCATTTAATATTCGAGCCAACAATTATAGTTTCTAAAGGTGCAAGTTCTGAAACCCTGCTTTAATACTTCTGCATAATGATGGACATCATAACCCTCTTCATCAGGTTCCTTGTCATGTGTACGTGGAGTGACACCATACCAACCTCGCTTTCCTGCGCCAGCCTCTTCTCACCACCTTCACTGGGATATAAAACCATGATGGCAAATATGCTACTCACTTCTTGAGTTTAGCATCCAGACAGTTAGATAAGTTTCATCTGACTGAAGACTCAAAGTTATGCAAAACTGCTTCCTGACCCTGACAAAGACGCATGTCCCATTGGAGAACAGCAAGTATGGAAACTCTTATTTAAGTGAAAGGATCCAAATGCAATAGCCAAAATAAGGATTAGGTGAAGTCCTACCACTTTCAACATTTTGTGTGCCTCCCATACCTCCCATTTAGTAAAACCTAAGAGCGTTATCACAACCATGTAGCATCACCACAGTACCAATTTCCTTCTGCATTCGTACTGCTAAGTGAAACCTTATCTGTTTAAACCATATTTGTCCAAATGTTCCACTAGATAAGACAACGCTTTCTACTACAGCCCAAGATATAACCAACCACACAGTGACTCATTAGTGCAACCAAGATCTATATCCAGAGAATTATGCAGGTCGAGTAACAGATTATTTTCAGCACCTGTTTTGTTTTAAACCAACTTTTAATATTAAGAACAGAAGGTACACCCTGAGTGTATTTGTAGGAGAGAAAAATGTGAAAGCTAAATATTTTCATAAATGATTCAACAAAATTATTCTCCAAAGTTGGGACCTAAATGCACCAACATATTAAATAACATGAAATATTAGTATAAAAGAGGCACATGGTTATGTTTATATGGACCAGCTATTTTGTTCAGGAGTTACATTTCTGGATTTCCCAGCCTCTTGCACATTTAGTGCTCAAGCATGAAATTTACACTCAAGTAGTAAACGTTATTTTTTTATAGGTCTTCAGCCAAGGCAAAAGTGGCTGGTTGTGACTCAATCGAATGGCATCTTCTGTACTTAAAACATTCTTCACTTGTAAACTATATTCACTGTGAGACCTAACAATACCAGCTACACTACACACTCCCAAGTATGCAATGACGTTTAGTAATTTTTAGACTTGAGATATTTAAAAACCCAACCCTGGGAGAAGAGTTTATGTTTGGAATATTATAGCTGGTTTCTTATGACGAGAAAGCACTTGCATACAAAGTGAGCAATACAGCTCAATGTCTTCTCCTTAACACGGTTTATTAATTTGAGATTGACTCCCGTCCATTTTTAGAGGAGGCGTCACTGGACAAAAGCCAGACTACATCTAAAAATTTGGAAGCTATGGTTCAGAACTGTACTTTGCCGCAACTACCAACATAAGTAGGGAAAATTTTACTTACCATGTAAACATCTGTTTGTAGCATGTAGTGCTGTAGATTCACATGCTCTGCATACTCGTGCCATCTAGTGTTGGTATCTGATGTGTGCAACTTTTTTTTCTTCAAAGAAGTCTTCGCCACACAAAGTAAAGTGACTCTTCCTATGACTGGTAATGCGCATGGACATCAGCTCTATTGTTAAACCCAGTTCTGTGACTGGGGGTGAGTGTCTGAAAAGTTTCAGCGCTCCGTTCTTCATCTCCTTGTGTTTGCTTTATTTGCCAGGGTATGCCCAGACGTGGGTCCCTTGCTCACTTTGCCACTGGATTCAAGCTAGCCTGGCTGATGAGGGGTGTTATCCAAAACCGGTCCCATGATGCTTGTTTCCAGACCAGGGAAGACCTGGCTTGCGTGTCGGGCTCGACTGTTCTCATTAGGCACAGGGTCAAGACTGATTAGCATATGGCTGGGTTTGAACTGAGGTGGCAAAGTGAGCTAAAGAATGATGATGGATTAAACCCAGATCTGTGACTTGGGGTGAGTGTCTGAAATGAAAAGTTTCAGCGCTCCGTTCATCATATTCTTGTGTTTGCTTTATTTGCCCAAAGTTGGTAGGATATGCCCTGACGTGGGTCCCTTTCTCACTTTGCCACTGGATTCAAACTAGCCTGGCTGATGAGGGGTGTAATCCCCGAAACTGGTCCCAGGATGCTTGTTTCCAGTCCAGGGAAGACCTGGCATGGCAGTTCGGGCTGGACTGTTCCCATGAGGCACAGGGTCAAGTCTGATTTGCATATGGCTGGGTCTGAACTGGGGTGGCAATGTGAGCTAAAGAACGATGATAGATTCAAACC
The DNA here is from genome assembly GCF_964261635.1 of Lissotriton helveticus. Lineage (NCBI taxonomy): Eukaryota > Metazoa > Chordata > Amphibia > Caudata > Salamandridae > Lissotriton > Lissotriton helveticus. The sequence goes on along the minus strand of NC_136061.1, from coordinate 186,029,787 downwards.
ACATCTGTGACTGGGGGTGAGTGTCTGAAAAGTTTCAGCGCTCCTTTCATTATCTCCTTGTGTCTGCTTTCTTCTGTAATTAAAACATTCTTCAGTTGTAAACTATGTTCACTGTGAGACCTAACAATACCAGCTACACTACACACTCCCAAGTATGCGATGAAGTTTTGTAAGTTTTGGTCTTGAGAAAGTTAAAAACCAAGCCCTGGGAGGGGAGTTTATGTTGGAAATATTACAGCTGGTTTCTTATGACGAGAAAGCACTTTCATATAAAGTGAGAAATACAGCTCAATTTCGCCTCCTTAACAAGGTTTATGAATTTGCAATTGTCTCCCTTCCCTATTTAGAGGAGGCGTCACTGATTAAAAGCCAGGCTACATCTAAAAATTTGGAAGCTATGGTTCAGAACTGTACTTTGCCGCAACTACCAACATGGGGAGGGAAAATGTTACTCACCATGTAAACATCTGTTTGTAGCATGTAGTGCTGTAAATTTATGAACTGCATACTTCTACCATCTAGTGTTGGCCTCAGATATGTGCCACTTGTTTTTCTTCGAATAAGTCTTTGCCTCACAAGGTATAGCGACTCTTCCTGACTGGTAATGCGCCTTACCATCAGTTCTATTGTTGATTTGTTTTCCACAGGGCAGATGAGGATGAAGATGTAGCATAGAAAAGCAGATGAGGATGACCATGCAAAAGAAAAAGAAAGGCATCTGCAACAACTCAAGTCTTCTGGGGAGGAGGGTGGGCACATGTGAAATTACGGCACTACATGCCACAAACAGATGGTTACGGGGTAAGTACCATTTTCATGTGTGGCATATGAAGCTGTAGATACACATGCTCTGCATAGACTGTGATACAAAAGGGGATGATGGACGGAGCGTTTGAACAAATCAAACACTCACCCGCAGTCAACTGATCTGGGTTTAATCCATCACCAATCTTTAGCTCACTCAGCCACCCCAGTTCAGACATGGCCATATGCAAATCAGTCTGACCCTATGCCTCATGGGAACAGTCCAGCCCGAACTGCCAAGCCATGTCTTCCCTGGACCGGAAACAAGTATCCTGGGACAGGTTTCGGATTCATAATCCTCATCAGCCCGGCTATCTTGAATCCAGTGGCCAAGTAAGCAAGGGACTCACGTCTGAGCATACCCTGCCACACTTAGGGCGAACAAAGCGATACAAAAGGGGATGATGGACGGAGCGTTTGAGCAAATCAAACACTCACCCCCAGTCAACTGATCTGGGTTTAATCCATCACCATTCTTTAGCTCACTCAGCCACCCCAGTTCAGACATGGCCATATGCAAATCAGTCTGACCCTGTGCCTCATGGGAACAGTCCAGCCCGAACTGCCAAGCCATGTCTTCCCTGGACCGGAAACAAGCATCCTGGGACCGGTTTCGAATTCATAATCCTCATCAGCCAGGCTATCTTGAATCCAGTGGCCAAGTGAGCAAGTGACTCACGTCTGAGCATACCCTGCCACACTTAGGGCGAACTAAGTGATACAAAAGGGGATGATGGACGAAGCGTTTGAGCAAATCAAACACTCACCCCCAGTCAACTGATCTGGGTTTAATCCATCACCATTCTTTCGCTCACTCAGCCACCCCAGTTCAGACATGGCCATATGCAAATCAGTCTGACCCTGTGCCTCATGGGAACAGTCCAGCCCGAACTGCTAAGCCATGTCTTCCCTGGACCGGAAACAAGCATCCTGGGACCGGTTTCGGATACATAATCCTCATCAGCCAGGCTATCTTGAATCCAGTGGCCAAGTGAGCAAGGGACTCACGTCTGAGCATACCCTGCCACACTTAGGGCGAACAAAGCGATACAAAAGGGGATGCTGGACGGAGTGTTTGAGCAAATCAAACACTCACCCCCAGTCAACTGATCTGGGTTTAATCCATCACCATTCTTTAGCTCACTCAGCCACCCCAGTTCAGACATGGCCATATGCAAATCAGTCTGACCTTGTGCCTCATGGGAACAGTCCAGCCCGAACTGACTGTGGGGCAGTTCTCCCTTGAGGTGTGGCCAATTGGAGAACTTTGCAGAAGACCTAAAAAATGTATGGAGGACAGATTGGTGAACGTTCGATTGTTGGCATGCTGAAATATTTACCTAGTAGTGTTTAGTGAATATGTGTGGAGCAGACCAATTAACTGTTTTACAAATGTCAGCTATGGGAATGTTACCAAGGAAAACTATGAAGGCCCCCTTTTTGTGCATAGAGTGGAGCCTGGGTGGGGCTAGCGATTGCCTCTTGGCTTTGGCACAGCAAGCATGAATGCTCCTGCCGGCTTTAGTGAGAGGATGACCTTTGTATGGTTTAGTAAAAGAGACAAAGCATTGCTGTGTGTTATGAAAGGGATTTGTCCGATCATTGTAGTACATGAGGACTTTTTTGATATATATAGAGTGTGAAGAGCCCTCTCTGCTGTGGAGTTTGGGTGCGAGAAGAACACCAGGAGTTCAATAAATTGATTAGGGTGGAAGGAGGATACCACCTAAACCAGAATTTGTGAGTTAGTTCTAAGGACAACTCTATCTGTCAGGATGAGAGTGAGCGACGTTTGCCAAATTTTCTGGACCACAAATTCAAGGAGTGGCAGAGGCAAATAACCCTGACCAGTTCATCCATAATACATTGCGATGGATTACAGGTGTGGGAACCTGGAGTCCAAGTTTGGATATTTCAAGTAGATTGATAGTACATTGTGGTCATATTGTGTGTTCTGATGAGAACTACATTGTGTTATAGGTGACAAAAGAAAGCTTTGAGAGCGAACAGGATGACCAGTAGCTCTAGGTAGTTGATATGGAAACTCAGTTGGTGAGGGGCCCACATGCCTTGAATAGTCAAGTTCTGTAGATGCGTCCCCCACCCTGTGAGAGAAGCATCTATTGTGATGGTCATTTGCTGAACTGGGTCGAAAAAAGGCCGGACTTCCAACAGATTGCTGCTGTTCCACCACTGCAGAGAGCGACAGTCCAAACAGCCCTGCAGTAATTTCTTCTTTCTGACAGCCTCCTCTGTCACCAACTTCACTCTGCACAACAGGGCTACTGTACAATTGGCACAGCATTAATCTTCACTGCAGCCCTCTCTAGTATACGGGGTCCAAAACTTCACTTTCCACATTGGCTACGGCTCGATCGATGAAACCACATCTAAGTTCACGGCAGACCCTTCTGACATATTGGTTCGCCAACTTGAACCTGAACACGGGTGACAAACAGATCAGTGAAGCAGCTGTTTTCTCACACCTCGCTACAGGGGTCCACTTGCCAGGATCCCCCACTGGACCTAGCTCCCTCCAAGTGCTGTCGTTATACTCGCAGAGCACACTGATCTTGGCAAGCAGGCAAGCACTGGTGCTTCCTGCTGAGGGGTAGGTGGTCTTTAATTTCCCTGGGTGGTGTCTCCTCACCCACCTGGGAGACCCGCAGTTCTTAGTCCCCAGCCCTGGTCACAGGCAGGTCTTGCAGAGCTTCTCCTCCTAACATAGGCTGACTAGCTGCTTAACAGTTGACAGTTTTTGGGGTATTGAGCATCCCATCTTATAGTCCATTTCCAGACACCAAATGTGATTTGGGGTCTGAGTCTTTGAAGTTTGTGTTTGGGGTCTGCTTCCTTTTGAAGTGCCTAATATTTTGTCTTGCCTTTCCTCCAGAAAGCAATCTGGTACAGCAGTAGTGTCTCCAAATCTGATAGCCCCATAACACAGGCCATGGGAGTGGCTAGAAGTCCAAGATGGCAGAGCAACATTCACAAACTATGGCGCTATATTGATGACATATTTCTAATATGATAAGGACCTTTGGGAGAGCTTGAAGAATTCATGTTGTTCATCAACAACATTGATGACCACATACAATTCACCCATACAATCAGCACAGGGTCAATCCCATATTTGGACGTTTTGGTATCACTTGTTGACAACAAGTTCCACACCGATGTCTATACCAAAAGCACGGACAGGGACAATTCCCTACTGTTCGACAGTTGTCACCCAATGTCTCTAAAACGCCACTTACCATACTCACAGTTCCTGAGGATCAAACGGATATCATCTGATGCTGAATGAAACTAAAATGTTGGAGAAATTCCAGGAGAGAAAATATCCTGACAGTGCTAAATGACGCAATAAAAAGAACACGAGCAATCAATAGGCAGGAATTATTGAAAACACCTGTGGTTGACCCAAAACTAAACAGACCAACATTTGTGTCCAAATTCTCCACCAGGAGTCAGCAGATTAAAAAGATTATCCTGACTGAAAAATTGGCAGATGATTGAGAACGAACCGGATTTCAAAGGAATTTTCACCAAACCGCTTTTCGCTTACCAAAGATCGAGAAACATAAAAGATCTGCTTGAATCTAAACCAAGGGAAGTCAACACAAGGTACACAGGCACTACCCCTTGCCTGAACTGCGGGCATTGCAATAACATCATACGTGGAAATACACTGAACCATCCAACTACAGGTAAACCTATCAAATTACACACTAATGCTACCTGTGATACAAAGAACCTGATCTACTTGCTCAAATGTCCCTGCGGACTCCCATACGTGGGAAAAACAGAAAGGAAAATAAAAACGCGCCTAACGGCACATAAAAGCACAATCAGAAACAAGTTAATGAAAGCACTGGTTGCTGCACACTTTGCCGCTAACAACCATAATGTATGTCAAATCAGATACATGGTTCTGGAGGTTGTTTCTGCAAAACAAGGCATTGACAACAGAAAGAGACTCTTGCAACGTGAAATGTACTGGATCAAGAAATTGGATTCGTTTAACCCGAAAGGGCTAAATGATCGTATGGAATATAGTTGCTTTTTTTTTTTTAATTCTTTTTATTGAACACATAAAAATTATAAAACACTTACAATAAATACACTGGGATGCCTCTTACGCACAGTACATATACATATATCCTCCTATACAGAAATTGTCCTACGGAAATACCAACATCAGGGTTTAAGGGTCCTCCGACAATACTGGATCTTCCCGTACTGCAGGGGGAGCGCATATATCACCTCTATATACATTCGAGGGCCCCCAAATCTTGCCCTATTTCTTGGGTCTCCCCCTGGCCACCTTCACCGCCCGCTCTCTAAACATGCACCAGTCCAAATCTTCCATCCATTTCCCAACTGTAGGTGGCTGATTCGCCCCCCACAATTGAGCTATATTATGCTTGGCAATACCACATGCCAACGTGGCCCACACCTTTCCATGGGACGGGAGATCCGTCGTGTCCCTAACATTCAGGAGGCAACGCTGCGCCTCCAACTCAAAACTCACTCCCCACACCTCGCGCACCTTGGCATGTATAATGGACCAATACCCCCGAATGAGGGCACAGTCCCACAGCACGTAAAAGAACGTTCCAGGCTCGCCGCATCCTCTCTTGCACTCATCACTCAGAGCCAAGCCCATTCGCACCAGCCGTGGGCCAGTCACGTAGCAGCGGTGGAGGATCTTCAACTGAACCAGCCGGAGCCTCATTTGGATTGCGACGGCCCTCGGTGAGGCCACAGCCTCCCTCCAGTCCTCATCGTCTAGGATCAATCCATCTGCTGTCCACTGGCCCCTAAGTACCACCAAGGGATCTTCCGTGTGATTAACTAGTTTTTTATAGATCAAGGAGATCGTTTTCATTGGAAGATGACCGTCCAACACTCGATCCTCCAACGGGGATGCCTCCGGGAGCATCGAGTCGCGGGGAATACCAGCAAGCAGCGCATGTCTAATCTGAAGGTACCGAAACCTCTCCCTCTCTTGCAAATGATATCGTTCCTGCAAAGTTTCAAACGGGAGGATGCCATCTTTACCCCAGAGATCCCCAATTCGGGAAATCCCAATGAGGTCCCATTTGTCGAAACCCTTGGACTTCCATAAGCTGCCCAAGCGTTCAGAATTCCAGAGGGGTGTGGCCAGTGTGATCTTCCCCTCCCACCCAAGGGAGCGGCTAGCCTCGTGCCAGACCTGAACAGCAATCGCTGTTGGTCCCACCAGGGGAAAGCGTCCCCGCCTCGCATAAAGTGCCCTAGTGAATTCCCCCCCGCGAACCTGGCCGCGGTCCATAATATAGCTGGGGTCCAAAGGCGAGCCATAGATAGCCTGATTAACCGCCGCCAATTGTGACGCCCAATAATACTTACGGACATTAGGCAGACCGACCCCCCCCGTCATACCATGGCAACGTCAATTTCACAAATGCAATTCGGGGCCTGCCGTCCCAAAGAAGCTGTCTCTGAAGAGACTCAACCTCCCTGAAGTACGACGGGGGAAACGGGTCCATAGAGTTCTGAAGCACGTAGAGGAAACGAGGAAGAGCCATCATCTTAAACAGCACAGCGCGACCGAGAAGAGAAAGCGGAAGCGACTTCCAACAAGTCACGTCGCGCCTAAGCCGAGCCAAGGGAGGCATATATAGTTGCTTCTTATGATGTAATATCACCCTTTGAGATATTATAGTGCATAGATTCGTATATGCTTGACCAATCAGCGCATGAGTTGTTTGTTTCATTATCACCAGCTTTTGCACCATCATTACCCCGTTGTCACACGTCTGTTTATATATGTTCTTCTCACAGCCTTTTACCTTGCGTTTCCTTACATAGTTTTTTACATACAGTCTTAGAAGTTCCACATTCCTGTAGCCCTCTCCAAGATGGCCGCCACACACACCCATTATCCTGCGTTTGACTTTTGACAAATGTTTCTTTTGTACAACACGGAGGCGAAACTCATTCATTTACTTATCCATTTACATTGTTCTGGGTTTCCGATCTTAGCCACCAGAATATGACTTAGACTGATGTTCCCGACCTCGGGGCCTCGGTTACACATTTAACTATGGGAATCGATTTTGCGGGTTAGTCCGTTTTCTTTTACTATGTATTGAGCAGCCACACGCATGCGTGGCGTTCTACCATCGACCAGGACACTGACATGGACGGATCCGAGGACATTTAAAGTCTTTTACCGGTGAGCGGTTTCCAGTCGAACCGCGTCCGCAGGTAATCGCATAATACACCGACTAAATGTCACCACCTTCCGGGGTTACTCGTGTAGACGCCAACATCCCATATGATGTTTTTACTAGCACTACGTTATCGTTTCCGAGCACTGTGTGACTTTACCGTGTTAATGGTACACACAGATTCCAGCATCGTTTGTGTTTGTCGCTCGAACACCATGATTATGCGCCACTTTCACATGTGGACACTGTTCTTTGATCGGTTCGTCACACATTTCATGATCTTCTTTAAACGTGTATTTTGAACTCTCCCCTATAATTACCGACCCTTGCATGATGTTTCACAATCACGGAGCTTGTTTGGAATTTGTTTCAATTTCACTTAGTATTCTTTCATTTTTTGGTTCACCATACCATCCATGTGCACATGCAACACCGGCATCTTACATGCAACAAGCACGAATAAGCACTATCTTGTTACGTCTTCTACATTAATGTTTGTCTACTTCCGTATCATTTATACATTTTCAATTGTGTTTTATTTATAGATTCAATGTACATTTCCCCTGATGAAGTGCGCAAGCACGAAATGCATAGGGATTTGAAAGGAATTGGTATTGATGAAATGACATAGAAAATTTCTGGATTGTATACATAACGACAGGAATTTTGATACTGGAATTCTGACTGTGATGGAACAGTTGAAAAAAAATTAAATTTACAATGAATGAAGATTAAAAACATTGAAACTATTGTGGATCACATTGATTTATTGAGAATATACAGGTCAACTATATTGGAGACAACTTGTCCCGCAACGGAGTGTGACGGGCTACATTGTCACATTTTGCCAATGTTATTTGTTTCACAGTGGCTAGAAGTTACCACCTGCATGTTAGCCACATTGATATGTGAATGAAAAGGTTACCCCGGGTCTCAAACCTATTTTTTATGAATATCTCATCAGCCACATCTCCTTCCTGAGATGTGCCCAAGCCCCTTTCCAGTGACATCTCCCTGAAACAAAGAGCACCCTTCTAAGTGTACTGAAGAGCCAGACTCTCCTTCTTCCAGGGTGTGTCTCACACACCCAGCTCTTCCTCGTCATGCTCCTCCAGTCTCCCAAAATGGTGCCCAGTCACCCAAAATGGAATCCAGAGTCTTCCATCTATTGTACCAGTCACAGGCAAGCATACACCTAGCAAATGCATAATAAACGTGCAGCAAAGTGCTACATGCTAACTTGATGTAGGCCAAAGGTGAGTTAAGCACACAGCAGCAGAAATTTACATGCGTGAGCCCATAGGCCTCACTCCAGTGACACAGGTAAAAAGGCCTTTTCACATTTTTACTGATCACTACATGCATTCTACTACCAACACGCTTGTACTACTTAATTCCTTTCAAAGGCAGCAGCCTTTCACCACTATGAAGGTAGTACTCTGGGTACTACCACCAGTCCAACAAGACCATAATCTGCCCAATAGGCCTATGACATGGTGCACACGCATGATCCGTGTTCACCCATGAAAACAAAAATGAGCACCAGGGATCCAGATAACGTTGCAGCAAGGGCACTCAGGGCAGTGATGCACGCTTGTCACCATGCAAGGAACCTTTCCATTTCAACACAAGTATACTATTCTGCTCAAAATGAAACCAAAATCAGTTAATAAGTTGCTGCACTTTGTACCTATTCATTTTAGCTTCTTGTGCTACTCTTACATCTTGTCTCCTTTTAATCGATCAAACTGTTCCAGCTGACGTACATATTTGGAATTTACATTATGCTTATTATAAGACTGGCAGAATGTGCGCCTCTGGTATCTGCTATTGCCTTATCTCTTTGATAGTTAATGGTTTACTATGATGCTTGTACAGCTAGATGCGACACACTGTAACTGGCACTTGTCATATTTAAAACAAATAAACAGATTATAAGTGAATTAATACGTTCAGAAAACACTTTCTGATGTCAATAAATGAGCAATAGTTATGACTGCTGCTACAAAGCTCAGAGCATGAGGAATGATTTATGACGTGCTACATAAAATAAAATATTAAAGTGAAGCAACAGTAAACAATTCTCAAAAGTGGTAGGTTTATGACTAATCTGTCCATCTCAATAGTCAAATACATCAGCGCTTGCAGTATTCTGCCAGCACTCAGACACACACCAGACTGAGTTATTGGAAGCACACGTCAGTCCCCTCTCAAGGAAGACCAGGCCAGTCTCCTCCTAAAGAAGAACACAGCCAGGTTCATCTCTCAAGAGAATGCAATGCCTTTTTGTTACAGAGAGAGTCAGGGAATTTCTCTCACTTAGGATAGCCCAGTTCTCGAAAACAGAAGGTTTGGCACATTAATTCCTCGAAAATGCCAGGACAACTTTACCCAGGATAAGGGCAGTTCTATCACCGAAAAGGAGAGATCACAATAGAACAGTTTACATCCAAGCATTGACTATACCTGAGATCTCCATAAACTCATCCAGGTTTGGCTGCAGTGGGGTCAGATCTGGCTGGATCATGTCTGCATTTCCTGCATAAGCTGAAAAACGAAAATATGCATAAAATGCCACTTACTTCCCTTCTCCGTCTTTCAGTAGACAGCCTTACTCTAGTCAATAAACAACAAGCAGACACTACTGAAATGATACAAGCCCTAATTGACAAAACATCTTATTAATCTAGGAGTTTCTTTCACCCTGATGAGGAGGCCCACACTGCTCAGCCCACCAAAAAAGAATCATGACGATAGCTCAAGAGCTGATATTGTCTCTCTCTATACGCGGCCAAAGCCTTTGACTCAGTGGAGTGGCCATATATGATTGAGATCTTGGAAAAAATTGGTTTTGGGACCAATTACTTGTCCTGTTTTAGGCTGCTATATACAACACCCAAAAAAGAATCCCGCAGGAAGGACATTAAGTAGGAAGACGCCTGATCACTGCACGAAAGGAGCTTTGCTTCAGGGGCACGGGCAGAAAGGCAGTTTTGCCATAAGTGGAATTGGAACACAGGCATACAATTTTTTGGACAGAATGAAAGTCTCTCCTTTCAGCAGGAGCAAGTCTGTCAAAATCCTACCGTAGTCTTGGACAGTGTGGTGCGCTTCATGGTTCTGTGTGGTGGTGAAGAGTGTGTCAGAAATATCTGCCAAAAAGCAATCCAGATCGAAGAGCTGTCTGTCATAATCCTCCGCTCCGTCCCCAACCTTGGGAGCGCCAGGGTAGAAGAGAGAACTGCACCATTTCTCCGAGGTGGAAGTCCAAAGGGGGCTGTCCTGTAGAGGATTAACATACAGCATCTTAGCAGGAAAAACCGCGCCCAATACACCAAATCGACACACCAAGACCGCTACCCGACGAAAGAAAAACCAAAGCAATGGGTTAACAATCAAGCCATCTAGACAAGCTTCCCAATACACCTACACATGTCCACCCGAACCACAGCACAAACCCAAAACGACAACCCAACACCCAAAAGGGGAGGCATTTCCTCATATTGCCTGATAGTTAGCACTGAGCAAAAACTCCCCAATAGGAAAAAAGGGCAAGTCATCGTAAATGAAGACTTGGGAGCCCCTTGCATGCTGTCAAGCAGAGTTAAGAACATTAGAGATTTCTGCAATTGTTCTGCTTATGACTAGACATCCAACGGACTTTCATGCAGGGCTAATCAACAAGAATACGAAAAACCCCTCCTACAAAGAGAGAGGAGAGGATGGCTTGTACTCACCATTGTGGCGTCAGGCTGCTCTCCATTCCTGTGTGGTGATCTCCTCAGCTAAAAAGAAAGGGACAACAGAAAATGACAACTAACTACCCATTGCGCAACGTTTTCGAGGCAACAGATGAATCTAGTGATACAGAAAAAGAGTTCAGATATTTTGTAGCCTTGGCAAGAGAGATGAGAAAGGTAAACTTTTGGCTGTGTGGGTCTGGAGAAAGACACTTAAGAGGACCAGCAGGCCACAGATGGTGAGAGAAAGTCGCCCTACCACCTGCGCTTAGCTTTTCGCTGACCCTTGGCAAAGGGACTCAAAAGGGGTTTTTCTACGCATCTGTTTTCAGTCACCTTTTTCAAGTCTAGCCAGTGCTGTAAGGGGTTAAACAAAAACTATCCTCGGGTGACACTTTGAAGGTATTGGCACCGAACTTACTGTACAGGACCAGCACGTTCAAGAACAATTCATCTAGTAACAGCGGTTTCATGATCGCCATCTGATGAAACCGACATCTGGCACTCCAGGCCTGGCACTGGAGTTAAGGGCTATCGGTGACAAGAGTGATGGAAACATCCCCACTTTCTCAGTCTTCACAATCTGATTTCAATAAACAAAAGTGCTGTTGGAAGGGTTACATCTTAGAAACACCTGCACTTTGGATTTGAAAGCAGTAGAATAGGCAGCAGAGAGTTCAGAGTTCACCCATTCAAGTTTCTGCTGCAATACCCATTAGACACACTCCCTGGCACCATCTGGTACCATCACATACAAAACGTCACCAATGCATTGTAGTTGTTTTACAGTGCCATCCTCTCAGAAACCTGCAAACCAGATCAAGAATGGGTACACATACCACAGCCAGGTGCATACATTTTATATCTGAAACCTTATAAGTAGTTAATGATGCTCCTCAATAGAACCCACTCCTGAGACTCGACGATGCACCATGTGGTGGTGAAGTTAAATGTGCTACAAATGCTACAGTGAGAATATTTTTTGCACCCATCTGTTAAGGCAATAAATTAAGTGAACATCAAATCTGTCCTCCCGCCTCAAGATTTTAAAACAAAAACAGCCAGCTAGCACCACCACCACCACCAGTCACAACTCCCACCCTCACTCAAAGCAATTGTTCCAATTGATTTACAATGAAAACTACTCCCTGTCTTCCTTGATCTATCTGCAGCTTTCACCACATTTGTCACCACAATACTAACCAAGAGAATTGTGGAATATGACCTATCATCAAGACCACTAGTAGGCGATTCCAGTGCTACCTCTACAATTCTGCCCTGTTTCTATGCCAAGACAACCACAATCGACAAAACAACAGTTAACTTTGAAACACCTGAAAAACTTTACACTTTTGCAAGCAATGATTTGCTTGACAAGAACTGGCTGAAATTACTGATCCTCTCTACAGCTCCAAATTCTTCAGGCTGCTCACAGCTGGACCTATCATAGACTCTGCACAACTTAACACCCTCTACAATATCTAGGGAGGATTCATCTGTATAGGCAGGATATGATATAGAGATGCAGGAAAAACTTGTGCAAGCGCCTGTGGGTAGTCAGATCATCTTGAACAGTTTAGCCGTATGGACAACATTGAATATGTATCTGGGAGAAAACTATGTACCTTACTAGGACTCAGCCAAACTGTGCTTGAGTCAGTCAAGCCAGTCAACGGTACGCACATTTTGAAAATCCACTTTACCTGCATAACCCTCAATGAACAAGAACAAAAATGAGTCAAATCTACCTTGACAGAGGAGAAAGGATGAAAAACATTTACAATGGATCCAAGAAACAAAACAGGTGTAAAGTCCAGCCAAGGAAAAATAACTTACATAATTTAAGCACAAGTCACAAGGTTGTAGACTTCTGCACTGAGCAACATGGAAGTGCATTGGTCATTATCCAAAGTGATGGGGGCAGTCTATCACATCCAGTAACTGCAGCCTATCATAGAACATATCTACTCATTTTATAGTTAAAACATGGGCAATGACAGGAGATGAGGAGAAGTAAGAAAGGAGGTGGTCACTGGTCAGCGCTGCTTCTCCCCATCTCACTATAGAATAAAAATATTCATTCATAACGTATAGAACAAATCAGCAAGTGGCTCCTTCAAAACCTATTGGGAAATTGGACTCAAGAAGAAGAAAATTCAGATTAGGAAAAAGTATAAGTAGTCGTTAACAAAAGAGATTCATAAGCCTAACGTGCTGTAGTAGAATGGCTGCTTTGCAAACTGCACCAAGTAAGTAATGCTTGAAAAACTTAGATAGATAGCCTGGCCTCAGCACTGCAATCCACTCTAATAGAAATATGTGTTACCGCTCGAGTTCCTAACGACCCTCAAACTGTATGAATGCACATCTCCTTCTTCCTAGCTTTTCCTTTAAAGATTCCTTCTCCTTTTTATTGGGCCAAAATTCACCATGTGACAAGGAAGCGCTCTTATAATAAGGCGCTGCAAGCAGTAGAGTTGATTGGCTTTAAAGATATTTTTGAATTCTCGCTGCAAGGAGACTACAGTTCCCGCCTCCTATTCCTAAAGAAACTCCGGTGTGCGGCTGCTGGCTCTTTTCCAATTTTTAATCAGGTGTAGGGCTGTTGCCATGAACACCGCTACGTTGTTGCGAGGAACGCAGGAGAGGTTCCTCCTTCCAGATTTCCATTCTGGTGTACGACCGCAGCCCTGAACACCGCTACGTTGTTGTGAGGATCGCAGGAGCAGTGCCTCTTTCCTGATTTTCACTCAGGTGTACGGTCGTTGCTGTGAGCACTGCTACGTTGTTGCGAGGACCGCAGGAGCGGTACCTCTTTCCTAATTTTCACTCCTGTGTACAGCCGCTGCTGTGAACACCACTACATTGTTGCGAGGGCCATATGAGTGGTTCCTCGTCATTTTACGCTGGAAACATCCTCCCTTACAACAGCATTTCTTCTTGGCAGGCTGTAGGGGATTTTCACTTACAGTCATACTCTTCTTTTGTGTTCTTCACTGCCTTCCTGGCAGTCTGCGGATTCCTCTCTTCTGGATTGAAGAACTCACCCGTTCCTATGGTATTTACTTTTTTATGTTATATGTTGGGTTTAGTGTACTGTCCTAATGGACTTCTAGGACTAATATTATTCCTGCAATTTGCCATTCCAGAGACAATTCTTTTGGGAACCTTTAACGCTTATTCTGTAGTAAGTGAGTGCATTGTATGCTTTCAGAACAGTAAGAGTAAAGTTTTCTCCATTGGTTGTATGATACCCCTTTAATTGACCTATTTTCATACGATTGTGTCTTCCAGACAGTGCCTCTACCTTGTGGCCCCAAGAACAGAAGAGGTAGAACCCGTCTTCTCTCCTCATCCTTCATCAAATAGAAATCCTGTTACGCCATTGCCCTGACGTCTTCTACCAAGGCATGTTGGTTTTCTCTCTCTTTCCTTTCCACTTGGGATCAATCGCCCATCCTGTTCTAAACATTGTGGAGGGTTGGTCTGGAGGTGAGAGGGGAGACTATCGCCGTTACAGCGGTTCCTGGTTTTTAGGTGAGTGGGAGAATATTCGCTCAAAGGGCCACAGTAGTGGTATAGATTCCATTCCAATGATTTCTATTTATTTGATGTAATGACATTCATGGTGACCCTGATGTCTTCAAAACACAAATACGCCCTGGATTGTTTGGCTATAGCAGAATGTGTTTTTCTAATACGTCAAGCAAATGACTAGTTGGCACAGATATACTTAGTTTCTACCAGCTCTCAGAGGGATAATCAGTTTTAGGTGTCACATCTTCTGTCAGCAGTCTGCTGATCGGTACAGCTGCCTTGGTTGGGGGGGGAATCTTACGACTTGGAGAAGCTGTGCTACTTTGTCTATTTCCTTCTGACCTATATTAGGTTCATTTTCGAAAATCAGAGTGACTGGAGATGTGCTATCTTTTAATGAGTGACATTCTACAGGAGAGCCGAGCTCTGGTCAAACTAGGTACACTGTGAAGTGTACCTCCATTTGTAGTGAAGGTTATAACTGTCTCTCTAACCATTCTGACCTGAATATTGGTGGTGGCAACAATTAGAGCTCATATGCCTAAGAATTCTAAACCTTCACCCTTAGTGGAATGGCTGCCCCATGGCCCTCTCCCGAAATTCCTTGCTCAGCCTCATGTGGTAGATTTATGTGCCTTTCACTAGTGTTTAACCTCAATGGAACCGGTTGATTTGTGACACTGTGTGACCGGCTGCACAAGATTGTGGGCTGCACTGCAGGCTCTCCTTGGTGGTGGGCGTGACACCATGCCTGTTACCTCTACCAGGACCTACTCCCAGAAATTGGAGAATCTTGGTAGTGGTGGAAGGAATTTCTACCCCTTCAACAGTGAGTGAAAGTTTCAGCTGGACTCAGTGAAATTTCTTTCAGCCCTCGATTGCTGTGATGATGGCTATTTCCTTGCACAAATAGCTCTCCAGCAGCAGGCCTGCTGTCGGACCCCTCCTTGAGTCTGCAAAGAATAAGAAGCACCTCCTGAACAATTGAGACGTCTTGCAGTAAACCTAACGTTTGTTTGTTCAAGCTACACACCTTTGCCTACAAAGTTAGCTATATACTGGCCCCCTCGTAAGCCAGAAACATATACTTCATATGGCATTCAACAGAACCGATTACAATAGTGTTGTGAGAGAGAAGATTGCCTGGGATAGAAAATATGCTACTGGCTGTACTTTGTATAGCTGGGCATAAGCCTTAGATGCGTGGAGAATCTTTGCTGTTATTACAGGCTAGAAAATGAGTAAATTAATTTCGCAACATATAGAAGCTGCACGGGAGACACAAGATCCTTTCAGTCCAATTGGCCAGTGACCAAAGAGAGCGATTTTCAATTACCTCAAAATTAGGAGCTGCATAGACGCTGTGGTGAGCCTCCACTGTCCCTGAGCAACCACAAATAATTAAGGTAGCCATTTCTGCCAGCTTTCAGCCACAGAAGGTCCAACCTAATACATTTTTGGAAATACTGAAGTTTAGATAAACAGTTGGGACCAAGCCGTATTCCATAGTAACCTGGTGGGACTAATTGAGTCATAGGGTTTCTGGTGGATGCCACTAACACCCAAAACCTTTGACTGCCAGAATTGCTCTTTCTAAGATACCAAGCTCAAAGTTCCATCCCCCAAGAGGAATACACAGTGTTTCCAACTGCTACATTTGTCCATGATGCTTCAAGAAACTTAAAGACCATCTGGGTTCTTACCAAGTCCTTGTGAACAGGGCCCTGAAAAGCCAATGGCTACTAGATTCAATGTACTCCTGCTTGATAGGACATCAGCACGGTGGACACTCTGAATTCATCTCATTTTTAGGGTGTCACCTTTGTTGTTTGGGTGCTGAGTTTGGGGGTTGCCTGATTTTCTGAACATCTGCGGTCCATTCTGGATGCGGCCCTGATATTGCTTGACCTTATTGCCGCGTTCAACAAGGTCTCCCACCGGATTCTTTTACATCGTCTGGAGGAGGCCGGGGTCGTTGGCCCAGCTTTGGAATGGTTTAGATCCTTCCTGTCGGACAGAACATTCCAAGTATCTGCTCCCCCCTTTCTCTCCCGTGCCCAGTCCATCGGGCAGGGTGTTCCTCAGGGCTCGGCCCTGAGCCCCGTTCTGAACAACCTGTACGTGCAACCCCCAGCCGCTGTGGTCAGGGACAATGGTCTCGTATGCCGATGATACGCAGTTGGTGGTGGCCCTCTCCGACGACCCTACACGGGGTGCTTCCAGATTTCGGAGTGGCCTGGCAGCCATCGCAGAGTGGATGTCCACCAACTGCCTTCAGCTCAACGCCAATAAGTCCGAGGTGTTGTTGGTAGGGAGAGATCAGGGACTTTGAAGTGAGCAATGGTGGCCAAAGACTCTGGGTAGTGCTCCCACCCCCAAGCCGGTAGTAAAAAATCCCCGGATATGGATAGATTCCTCTCTCAGGTTTCAGGAGCATACGAAGAAAGTAGCAGGCACGTGTTTTGGCCTGCTCCGGGGACTAAACCCTTTGCTGTGTTTTTTTTACCCTTCTACCTGCCAGACGATTGTTCACGCGGCTATCCTGTCCAGAATGGACTATGCAAATTCGCTCCTTCTAGGGGCTAACAAGGCATAGGTGATTCGTCTGCAGCGAGTCCAGAATGCGGCAGCTCGGGTCTTGCTTAGGGTTCCTAGAAGTTGCTTTGTGACGGGGGCTATTCGACGTCTGCATTGGTTGCCTATGATCAAAAGAATTGTATTTAAAACCCTTTGTTTGTCTTTTAAGATTCTTAAACTCTCATCCCCTGAGATCCTGTCCAATTTGTTGATATCGTATATACCTACACACCAGCTACGCTCTGCGGGACAACTTTTGGTTACGGTCCCTCGAGTGAAGCGTCTCCGAGCCGGGGGACGGTCCTTTCGCTGCATAGCGGCAAATTGTGGAACTCCTTACCTTATCAGATTCGGTGTCTGGATAGCCTGCTCATTTTCCGAAAGGCTGCAAAAACCTATCTTTTTCCCGTGGCTTAGCCCCAGGTTTCCTCTCTGATACTGCTGCCAGCGCCGGGACGCCTCCTTGCTGAGGCAGCTGTGCGCTTTATAAAAATGGAAAACATAACATAACATTTTTGGATCATTTTACCAGCAGCTCACCCAAAGGGATCAGATATCCACTAGATTTTCCAGCTTTTACCTAAACACATTGAAATACGAGGCCCAGATATATCAAAGTAATCTTGCACATCTTAATCTTTAGGTTGATACCTCTGTCCCACTGGCTGAACTTTGTTTACACATAGTATTGGAAATCTGACAAGTCCCGAAAAAACAGAGCACCTGACAGCTGCCCCTTACATAAAATTAGCCATAGAGATCTTTGTTATATAAAAATCTAGTGCCCACGGTATTAGTACCAAAACGTTTGGCATGTTGCATAAGAGGTTAACACCAGCAGAGTTTTTTACTAAGTTGCATAAATGTAGCTTCCTTTTTCACGTACAAAGCCCTACTCTTCTCTGACATTACAGCAGTGGCTGGACATTGAAGTTATTGAGGGCCTACAGTGCCCTGCTGTATCGGATCGGAGTTTCACTATAACTCCTATCTCCTGATAGAGTATGTACTGACTGCTCAACCTTACTAGCCCTGGAGAGCTGAGTGTCCAAATCCAAGTGTAGTATGTACCTGTCTCGGGGAAACAGTGGTATATGACTGCGTCTACATAAGATTCTGCACATAAACTGACTGGTCCTGTACACTAAAAAAATACCTCAGTCTGTTGAGCAGTTGACTAACTACTCAACCTTAAAGTATTTTACTAGTCTGAGCTAGTTCTCTGAAATCTCTATAGTTGTTTATTGGGTTTGTCCTGATTCACCATTTTGCAGCAATCCATAGCATTGCTGCCAGTGAACTGGTAAACTGTTTTCAAATGTTTCAGTGCAGAAGCTCGAATACTTTATATTATGTTAAGTTTAAAGGGCACACTTTCAGTGATAGGGTTTGTCCACAGGGTGAACACTATTACAAATCAAATACGATGCCTATGCCTCTTGCTTTTTGTATCCAGCAGCATTCACAGACTCGAAAATGAGGTCAGATGTACAGAAGGGTATTTCTTCCGGCTTTTTGTACCATCCACAAATGTATCTTTACCACTTAAAAATGATAAGCTTTCCTTCATTGAATGATATATGTGGTTGAGGTAGGTACTTCTTAAGGCTCCGTTTTTCTTGTGTTTGACTGCCAGCCACAAACCGATCAGTGTTTCGCCAACAATCATTTGGCACAAAACGTGATGATCAAGAGTGACACTTACTGAATAAAATTGGCCATTGAGAAGACCCCGGAAAACCCCCAAAGGATGTTTACATAATCTTTGAAGTGCTGTTGTATAACTCAAAGTGAGTTCTTGAGGGTCTGTGGTTCAGCCCTTTAAAATGTTCCATTCTTTGGTTAGATGCATCACTGAGCCAGGTGGCATTGATCAGTTTCCTATGTCTTTTTCTGCTCTGGAGCTAAACTTGTGTGGATCTTACTAAAACGTTTGTCAACTGATTTTGTGCCAACGCCATACTACATTTGGGCTAGTTTTTAGTTCAGTCCGGTCTAAATTAAACCATTTCTTAGAAGCCTTTACTTCTGGTAAGACCTTCTTGTAGCAAAACCTACTGCAGGAAATTACTCACTGTGATGTTCGTCTCGAAACAGCGGCACCTAAACCTTAAATGTCAGACTGAAACTTGTGAATCATCTTCTTCCGGCTGATTGGTTGTTGTCATTTGTGAGGCAGTTTAATTATAGTTAGTCTTTGTTGGTAGTGGTTCCTCTTTTGAGCTGTTATACATCATGTGTAGGGATTTTATGTATTCTTCCCAATATGTAGAGTTTATATGATTGCAAATGGGGGGGGGACTGCCGGCGTATCGAGGTACAGTGGGATTGTGCCTTGCATAAGTTGCTGGTGAATCTCGGCTGAGTCTAAAATCTCTTGCCTATGTAGGTTTTGCTACAAAAATCGTTGGCAATTTCTGCGATTTAGCGAAATTACTGGAGACTTAATTGATGGGAAAATTCTCCCTCAAGTCATCCATTGCGGAATGTTTGGATCGTTTACAAGCTATCGTGACCCTGTTGGCCTCTTCTAGCTCACAAATTGCAAGTGTGTTCAGTTTTTGTAATTTTTGATCTATGGCTTCCAATGAAGTTTACACTTCTAGCATGGTGTTTGGTTGTTTGAGGGTTAGTCTGGAAAGTGTGGATATCATCATATTTTGCGCCGAGAGAGCACCTAACAATTGGCGGATTCATTTTTGGCTTCATCGTCTTCTACAAAAATGTTATCATCTTCTGCTGAACTCTTGGATGCTAGATTCTAGAAGATCCTCATCCGTTACCTGATATGTGCAGGACTAAACACTCTGGTTGGAAGGTTGGAGGTGAGCATTTCAGTCCCTTGTTCGTTGATTATGATTTGGAGGTGGTGATGGTAAAGCCACAGGTGAATTAAGGCTTACAACTTGGCTTGGTTTGACAGGGCCTAGCATTACTCATTTGACAATTAGTTTTGTCTGCACTGGAACTTTTATAAGATCAAGGTATGAGGGGCCATGGCCGTGTAAAATCTGGATAAGCTATACAGATGGAATAGATGATCAGCGAGTTGTTTTGCACTACATTTCAAGCGTGACACTTTTCCAGTTGGTTGGGTTGTATGCTTCCTCTTGCTGACTCTTTTTTATCATGCCCTTTTGTTGCTTGTTGTCTGTGCCCCCAAAAGTGTGAGGGGAAGTGTATTTGGATATGCTCCTGTTATCAGTCTTTTTATGATTATCTGTTTTATATTTATGGTGCAGTGTGGTTTGCTACAGGCGAGTAAATTTAGATTATAGAGGACTACTTGGTTCTAAACAGTCTGCAGGAACAACTGCAAGAGCTTGAGAGCAGTTAAATAATTACATATGCTGCTTGTAAACAGATAGTTGTAATTTAATTTTCCAGCTGCTGAAGTAAATAAATACTTGTTGGTTGCCAAAAATGGCTCCTGATTTCCTCAGGTCATTGGTTAAGTTGTTCGCTGATTTGCACGAGAGCCTATGACAAATGGCCTCCAAATGGTGCCTCAGTTGAGGCAGTGGTGATTAAGGTGCTCCAAGGCCCACCAGCTCCTGCTCAACTTTTGCTGCCACAAGTCGGCCATCTTCTCGCAGATCGCAGCCCAGGTCTCCCTTACCGCAGCGAGATAGACTTCTTCCTCCCACTGGTTCCCCCGGCGGGCAGGAGTCCACTAGTCCCGTGGCAGCAAGGATATATCCATGGTCACAGTTGTCCACAAGATATGTACGAGCGACAAGCAGCTTCTGCAGGTGTGGCATAGTTGTATCTGGCACCCGCCTACACACATTTTGAAGGACTGCAGCTGGGCATTGCTACATCAGTCTCAGGTCCTCGGGTGAGTGTGAGTTCCTGAGGTGTGAGGTGCTCAGAAGTACGTAGGAGCTGCTAAGCCACTCAGTAATTGCTTAGGCAGTCTGCACATGTCATCTTTCAGCCACACATGCAGATCAGACATCTTTAATATCCTCAAGTTGCTGGAGTAGCAAGGAATTCGGCCTTCTGGGAGAACAATTTGCTCTTACCTTTTTAAATAATAATATCTCTCAGATTCAGCCAATCATTTGGGGGGAGGGGGGGCTGAGAACTCAGACCTGACTAGATGGGACCCAGCCACCTTGAAGCTAGAGTATTTCATAGATCCCCAAGGAACTGTTACATTTGACTGATATACTGAATAGGCACCTTACAAGGGTGGCTAATTCACAAGCACAAAAGATGATTGGATACCCTGGAAACCGTGCCATAGCTATTTTCTTAAAAACCCATCATGTTTATGGCTCCAGTCCCCACTGAATTTATGGATTATAATTTTATAACAGCTACAGTATTGAGCTTCTTGAATATATCTTGCATTTCCAACAACACCACCTTGCATCGTGGTGAGTTTTCTAATTATCGTTCAGATTCAAACATTGCATTTTCCCTTTACCAGCTAAAGATAAGCGCTTTCGTATTAGGAGCATCCAGGCTGGAAAAGGAATGCAGATTCAGCCTTAGTGTGTATAAAGAGTTCCTGGAGCCTAGGTCAGGGTAAGATCAAAATTTTGATAAAACATTCAGTATTAATAGATAGTCTGTGCAAGCGGCTGAGGTAGTGAAACATAAGAAGTAATGGTCAGCCTTCCTTTTAACCTGGCGAGGGGATTCTCAAGGGGAGGGGCGATCAATGAGCAGGGAAGCAGAAAAGACCACATCTGAATGACTACTACTAAATGCTTCAGATGGGGACTCACCATAAGGTGATGGTAGAGGAAAGTCATGCTATACGCTGAAAATGCGGATGTATGACGTTACAACGCATACTTTTACAATGCCTACTTTTACAACGAAACTTTTACAACGCAAAAACCATTACAACGCATACATTTACAACGCATGTTTTTACAACGCAGATACCTTTACAACGCATACCATTACAACGTAAGTATTGGTAAGTATATAATAATTTTTTTAATGTAAATTGATTACATTTAATTTAATTTAATTAATTTAATTTACATTTAATTTTACTTTATTTTTACCCTGTACCCCTGTACCCCAAAACCCAAACCTAGCCCTGAACCCTAAAAATACCCCTTTACCCAAAAACCCAAACATAGCCCTGAACCCTAAAAATACCCTTTTACCCAAAAACCCAAACCTAGCCCTGAACCCTAAAAATACCCCTTTACCCAAAAACCCAAACCTGGCCCTGAACCCTAAAAATACCCCTTTACCCAAAAACCCCAACCTGGCCCTGAACCCTAAAAATACCCCTTTACCCAAAAACCCAAACCTGGCCCTGAACCCTAAAAATACCCCTTTACCCAAAAACCCAAACCTAGCCCTGAACCCTAAAAATACCCCTTTACCCAAAAACCCAAACCTAGCCCTGAACCCTAAAATTACCCCTTTACCCAAAAACCCAAACCTGGCCCTGAACCCTAAAAATACCCCTTTACCCAAAAACCCAAAACTAGCCCTGAACCCTAAAAATACCCCTTTACCCAAAAACCCAAACCTAGCCCTGAACCCTAATAATACCCCTTTACCCAAAAACCCAAACCTATAATATTTTAAATATAATTATATACTTACCAATACTTACGTTGTAATGTTATGCGTTGTAAAAGTATCTGCGTTGTAAAAACATGCGTTGTAAATGTATGCGTTGTAATGGACTTTGCGTTGTAAAAGTTTCGTTGTAATGGTAGTGCGTTGTAAAAGTTGCGTTATAAACGTTGTATACCTGAAAATGCACCAGCCTATTGAAAGACTGACCTCTGACAGGTATCACAAAAGATGATTGGATACCCTGGAAACCGTGCCATAGCTATTTTCTTAAAAACCCATCATGTTTATGGCTCCAGTCCCCATTGAATTTATGGATTATAATTTTATAACAGCTACAGTATTGAGCTTCTTGAATATATCTTGCATTTCCAACAACACCACCTTGCATCGTGGTGAGTTTTCTAATTATCGTTCAGATTCAAACATTGCATTTTCCCTTTACCAGCTAAAGATAAGCGCTTTCGTATTAGGAGCATCCAGGCTGGAAAAGAAATGCCGATTCAGCCTTAGTGTGTATAAAGAGTTCATGGAGCCTAGGTCAGGGTAAGATCAAAATTTTGATAAAACATTCAGTATTAATAGATAGTCTGTGCAAGCGGCTGAGGTAGTGAAACATAAGAAGTAATGGTCAGCCTTCCTTTTAAACTGGCGAGGGGATTCTCAAGGGGAGGGGCGATCAATGAGCAGGGAAGCAGAAAAGACCACATCTGAATGACTACTACTAAATGCTTCAGATGGGGACTCACCATAAGGTGATAGTAGAGGAAAGTCATGCTATACGCTGAAAATGCGGATGTATGACGTTACAACGCATACTTTTACAATGCCTACTTTTACAACTAAACTTTTACAACGCAAAAACCATTACAACGCATACATTTACAACGCATGTTTTTACAACGCAGATACCTTTACAACGCATACCATTACAACGTAAGTATTGGTAAGTATATAATAATTTTTTTAATGTAAATTGATTAAATTTAATTTAATTTAATTTAATTAATTTAATTTAAATTTAATTTTACTTTATTTTTACCCTGTACCCCTGTACCCCAAAACCCAAACCTAGCCCTGAACCCTAAAAATACCCCTTTATCCAAAAACCCAAACATAGCCCTGAACCCTAAAAATACCCTTTTACCCAAAAACCCAAACCTAGCCCTGAACCCTAAAAATACCCCTTTACCCAAAAACCCAAACCTGGCCCTGAACCCTAAAAATACCCCTTTACCCAAAAACCCAAACCTAGCCCTGAACCCTAAAAATACCCCTTTACCCAAAAACCCCAACCTGGCCCTGAACCCTAAAAATACCCCTTTACCCAAAAACCCAAACCTGGCCCTGAACCCTAAAAATACCCCTTTACCCAAAAACCCAAACCTAGCCCTGAACCCTAAAAATACCCCTTTACCCAAAAACCCAAACCTAGCCCTGAACCCTAAAATTACCCCTTTACCCAAAAACCCAAACCTGTCCCTGAACCCTAAAAATACCCCTTTACCCAAAAACCCAAACCTGGCCCTGAACCCTAAAAATACCCCTTTACCCAAAAACCCAAACCTAGCCCTGAACCCTAAAAATACCCCTTTACCCAAAAACCCAAACCTATAATATTTTAAATATAATTATATACTTACCAATATTTACGTTGTAATGTTATGCGTTGTAAAAGTATCTGCGTTGTAAAAACATGCGTTGTAAATGTATGCGTTGTAATGGACTTTGCGTTGTAAAAGTTTCGTTGTAATGGTAGTGCGTTGTAAAAGTTGAGTTATAAACGTTGTATACCTGAAAATGCACCAGCCTATTGAAAGACTGACCTCTGACAGTATCATGAAAGAGGCCATGTCTACTGTAGGCCATGCTTAAATTTACAACCTGCAAACCAAGGTAGAGCCTGGAAATCTTGCAACTTTCTTGTTCAAGTCTCCCATCAATACTGTGGTTTAGAGAAAGTGAATAAAACCTCAGAACCTAATTTAAAGTATAGTGGGATGGTTTCCATTAGGCTAGGGTGGCACACGCACTAGTTTTGCCCACCCGTCAGAGACCATCTCACGATACTTAGAGATCTCAAAGATATGGTAGAGATTTTTTATCATAGGCAATCTCACTAAAACAACCATGCCAGCTGAATAACTGTGTCAGGGAAGCCGGAACAGCAATTCTTTTGTTTTCATAGGAACAGAAAATTAATTGTCCCAATGCATGGAGGATATTTGGGCATTTAGGTGAAGTCAGGGGTCCTGCTACAGCTGGCTGGCCCCCAAAGTTTTTCAGATGGCCGAGCCAACTGAACCCGAAGTGATTCAAGTGGCAAAATCACAAGGTGGGAAGACAGGGAAAATGCTGATTTTTGGTGAATGCCCCATTTTCGGCCACCTGTAAATTAATACCTTCACGCTTCCATTGCCCTCTTTCCTCGATATTCCAGCCACATGGGGAGCACTTCTTTGGGAGCAGAACCATATGATCTTGAAAGAAAGGTGAGTAACTTATTACATAACTGTGGTAGAAGATAGAAAGAAAAGAATCAAACCCGAAGGAAAAACTGATACAAATAATGGAAATAAACCCGTTACAGAGAAACCACAGGCGAAAAGCAGACCTCAAACACAACCTTCAAATAACCTTTGTGAGGTTGAATATGAAAGGTAATGAGCTGGGGAAAGGCCTAAAGTAAAGACGAGTGTTCATGTTCCAAGAGTGGAAACTGAAATGGCTGTAGCATTGCAGGGCATACAAAATGTGAGTGTCTCGAGGCCTTTTGTAACACAAAAGCCCTAACATAATTTCTGTCTGTATTTTAATAAAGAGTGTAATGAGAACTAGGAAGATTCGATGAGTAAGAATGGCCCCAACTAGGGATTCTAAAAGACAGGTCAGCAAGAGAGGCTACCAGGAGGATGATGAGTTCTCACCACATCAACCACTATTAAAGAATAAGGAAGGGAAATAAAGTGAACTACTAACCCGTTTCTTGTAGTAAATTCTCCAGCGGTGATATTCTTTCATGACCACTTCAATTCTGCGCTTCCAGTAGTTACCCTCCAATACCACAGCCTATGAAATCAAGAAACAAGGTGTAAGCATACGGTTTACACAAAGATTCTGGCTCTCATGTGGAAAGACGTGTGTTTGTCTGAAGTAGGAAACATAAAATCGGAGTAAAATCAAGGGAGATGCTTCTAAGCACAAAGAAATGTGTACAGATTTTTTCTTCCAAATCAGAGAACATGATAGCAGAGTAAGACTGGCCGCAAGAGCTGTGCATTTTTTTAGCACACTTGGTAGAGAAAATACCTAATATAGACCTCATTAAATGCCACAACATACAAATGTAGGTGTTGCATGCATTCAAGATATGGTCCCAGTAATCACCATAAATGATTCTAAAAAATATTGAGCCTTCCTTTGTACATTAAAATATCACAAATCCGCCACGAAATATTCACAAACTCTGTTAAATGCAGCACAATGAGAGGATGGACTCATCATTCAGGCGGACTACATTTCAGACACTTTCCTGCAGTATCTCACTGGATACAGTGTTCTAACTTTACCTTCGCTGCTCACTCCAAATGTAGCTCTCTCTAAAGGGAGTCCATACAAAAGAGATATTCATTTGCTAATTGCCTGGTTTATCCAGTGAGGTTTTCATGCTTCATAAAATGTTGCCTCTTACCATTAGATCCAGTGTCTATAGACAAATGTGTGTATACCTACTCATGGTCATCAGAACAAAGATCCAAACAGGGCATTATTCACCAGTTCTAGCACATATTTAGTGCCCCAAACTCATGCTGCAAAATGTATTTAAACTTTTTGAGTCAATCCTGTCCGGTTTATATCAGACGATGGTGACAGATGTTGTGTTCTCTTTTCCTGGCAGATATGTTTTTTGTTAAACATAGACGAGATGCTTGAGTTGTGTGGAGCTGGGATAACATTGACTCGGGCCCTGCAAACACCACTGGCATGACAGGTCATAGGGCTGTATTGCCGTTATCCTCTGCTCTTTAGCGTCCCTTCTGCCTCTTTCTCAATCTCAATACTCTGACGTACCCATACCACATATGTGCGATGTGCATTGCACTATTGTGACTCCAAGTTGGTACAGAATCGTGGACAAAATTGACATAATTGTAGAAGGTGGGTGCTTGTACTATGCAATTCCCCTCACATATGTCAAACTTGCCTCGAGCTTCATCTTCACCTCTCAATATCTGGTCTGCTGGATATCGTGCCATGAGATCATGGCATGCCATAAAGTGTTACGAACGAGGCAACAGGACCCGCTACACAATATAGCGGTACTTGGACACTGTTAGACGTGACACCCTTGGCGTGGTTTTCCCCCATCTTTTTGCCTCTGTCTACTGTATTTTTGATGCTGTGCTGGATTTCGTTTTTGCTGGTTTAGATGCTTTGGACACTCTGCCACTGCTGATCAGTGCCAGAGTGTAAGTGCTCCCTATGTAAATTGTCATATTGATTGGGAATACCTGATTGGCATATTTGTATCACCATGAAGTCCCTAGTAAAGTGCACTGTGTGTGCCAGGGCTGGTGATGACAGATGCTACTAGTGGGCCTGCAGCGCAGATTGCGCCACCCACATGAGTAGCCCTAAAATGGTGTCTCAGGCCTGCCAGCGCAGGGCCTGTGTGCAGTCAGTGGACTGCCATGTCCGCCTGGCCAGTGTCCCCACTGGCAGGGCCTAACCCTTCCCTGTCTGTGCACATCAGTCACCCCTATGGAAGGCTCAAGGTACCCCCCCTGGGTAGGATGCAGTGTATGGGTAAGGTAGAGCATGTACTAGAGCAGGTCACATGCTCTGGTAGTGAGCAGCAGCCATTTTGTGTGCTCACTGCTGTAAGGTTATCTTGCTCCATAGAATAACATGGGGGAGGCTGGTCCCATTGGATACCAGCCTATCTTCTCATAGGAAAGAAGGAATTTTTTAGGGATTAAGGCAAAGACGTTTGCACCACTATTTAAATACCATATCTAAGTCCAAAGAATGAAGGTGCTAGAACCGGGCATGTAATCCCTATACAGACCCAACAAGAAAGATGAGGGACACCCACTTCCTTAATTCACTAGACTTTGAAAAAATGGACAGCACCCTTCAAAGTAAATACACAATTTGTGATAGATGATGTCTCAACATTAGTTACAAAAAAATATATTTAACATAGTCATGATTGTTTTCCCAATGTATATATAAACAAGAGACTTCAAATTTTCAATTTTCTTTCTTTTATTCAGTTTTTCATTTTCTTTAAGATATTCGCTGATAGCCTTTGGGCCATTGTATTTAAAAGTTTTGATTTTATTGCAGCCAAATTTACATATTGAGCAATTCCCACAAATGTGGAAACCCTCCGGTTTCTCTGGCCACCAAGTGGACGCATTTTTCTTCTTCACTGGTTTGATGTAACTAGGGCAAATGCGACTTTTTATTGTGGAACCTTTCTTGTACACAACTCTAGGTCGTGTTGACACTATATCCTTTGGTATGGTATCTGACTGTAACAGGTGCCAATGTTTCCGAAGTATGTTGTAAACATGGCTGCTGTATATACCATATTCAGTCACAAAGATACACCGGTTATTAAAATCTGTTTCTCTTTTTTTAGGCTGACTAATCAGGGTATCTGCTCTACGCTTCTTCCTTATTTTGTCCTCCGCAGTTTTGACTAGGTTTGAATCATAGCCTCTTTTTTTTAAATCATGAGCTACTTTATTCAGACCTTTCTCAAAGTTCGGCTCTTCACTGCAATTGCGGCGTACACGTACCATCTCTCCAAAGGGGATTGCAGCAATTGTAGTTTTTGGATGGCAGCTCGCCGCATGCAGAACACTATTGCATGAGGTGGGTTTTTTATAGATATCACTGTGAATTATGCCATTTTTTGCATATAGCCTTAAATCAAGAAAGACAATTTCTTGTTTAGAGCTTGCCATTGTCAGTTGAATATTGCGTTCATTGGAATTAAGGAAGTCAAAATACTGGTGGAGCTTGTCCTCACTTCCCGTCCAAATTAAAAAGACATCGTCAATATAACGAACATAGAAAAGGATATATTCAATCCATTCCTTTGCGCCACGGCCCCAGGCATGCTCCCTCTCATACAGTCCCATAAAAAGGTTTGCATAGGATGGAGCAAACCTGGAGCCCATGGCTGTACCACGTTTTTGTATATACCATGTGTCCTCATGCAAAAATACATTTTGGGTCAGAATCAGCTCAGACATGCTAAGTAGCATGTTGCTATGTTCCAAATGGCATGCATTACGTTGGTATAAATAATGCCTCAATGACCGTAGACCATCCTCCAAACCAATACAGGTGTAGAGACTGGCCACGTCCATTGTCACAAACATAAAATTGTCATGCTCCCATGTTACATCCTCCAGTTTGCACAAAAGTTCTTTGCTGTCTTTTAGGTAAGATGGTAAGTTTTGAACTAACGGTTGCAGAAAAGAGTCAACGTATTCTGCCATGTGCTCTGTCGGTCCCCCATTTCCCGATATGATCGGTCTACCTGGGGGAAAGACACCGCCCTTATGTACTTTAGGCAGTGCATAGATGCACGGATACCGTGAATTGTTTGCCATAAGATATTTGGACTCAGAATCCGAAATAAGACCAGATTCCTTCCATTCCACTAGTCTCATATTGATGTTACTTTCAACTAATTTGATAGGATTGGAGTGTAATTTAGTGTAGCAGTCAATCTCTGATAGTTGTCTGTCTAGTTCACCCATATAGTCCTTTCTGTCCATTATGACTATATTTCCTCCCTTGTCCGCCTCACGTATGACAAGGGAGGAGTCACTACGTATGGAATTCAGAAAGAGTCTTTCGGTTTTAGTAATGTTCTGTGGATGCCTACATTTAGACATGCCGTAATGGGTATCCTCTAATTTGTATAGATCGCTAGTCACATGATTAGAGAAATCCTCAATGGCACTATATGTGTTGCCAGGTGGTACAAATTTAGATCTATGTTTGAGGCCACTTTCAACAGTTGTATCCTCACACACATCCAATCTCCGAGCAAATTCTACTAAATCTCCTATGTCGTCCTGACCATCCAAGGTAGCAATCAGATGTGAAGTATCTATCTCAGAGATGGTAAAATCAGAACGACAAGTATTAAGATTGTTGGATAATGGAGCCTTGGGATGTTCAGCAAAGAACTTTTTTAGTTTTAAATTTCGTGTGAAGCGAAACAAGTCAAGATGTACATTGTCAAATTCTTGTTTATTAGAAATGCAAAAATTCAAACCTTTACACAAAATAGCATTCTCATGGGCATTAAAGCTTTTAGATGATAAATTGATTACATTTACATGTAATCAATTTATCATCTAAAAGCTTTAAAGGTTTGAATTTTTGCATTTCTAATAAACAAGAATTTGACAATGTACATCTTGACTTGTTTCGCTTCACACGAAATTTAAAACTAAAAAAGTTCTTTGCTGAACACCCCACGGCTCCATTATCCAACAATCTTAATACTTGTCGTTCTGATTTTACCATCTCTGAGATAGATACTTCACATCTGATTGCTACCTTGGATGGTCAGGACGACATAGGAGATTTAGTAGAATTTGCTCGGAGATTGGATGTGTGTGAGGATACAACTGTTGAAAGTGGCCTCAAACATAGATCTAAATTTGTACCACCTGGCAACACACATAGTGCCATTGAGGATTTCTCTAATCATGTGACTAGCGATCTATACAAATTAGAGGATACCCATTTCGGCATGTCTAAATGTAGGCATCCACAGAACATTACTAAAACCGAAAGACTCTTTCTGAATTCCATACGTAGTGACTCCTCCCTTGTCATACGTGAGGCGGACAAGGGAGGAAATATAGTCATAATGGACAGAAAGGACTATATGGGTGAACTAGACAGACAACTATCAGAGATTGACTGCTACACTAAATTACACTCCAATCCTATCAAATTAGTTGAAAGTAACATCAATATGAGACTAGTGGAATGGAAGGAATCTGGTCTTATTTCGGATTCTGAGTCCAAATATCTTATGGCAAACAATTCACGGTATCCGTGCATCTATGCACTGCCTAAAGTACATAAGGGCGGTGTCTTTCCCCCAGGTAGACCGATCATATCGGGAAATGGGGGACCGACAGAGCACATGGCAGAATACGTTGACTCTTTTCTGCAACCGTTAGTTCAAAACTTACCATCTTACCTAAAAGACAGCAAAGAACTTTTGTGCAAACTGGAGGATGTAACATGGGAGCATGACAATTTTATGTTTGTGACAATGGACGTGGCCAGTCTCTACACCTGTATTGGTTTGGAGGATGGTCTACGGTCATTGAGGCATTATTTATACCAACGTAATGCATGCCATTTGGAACATAGCAACATGCTACTTAGCATGTCTGAGCTGATTCTGACCCAAAATGTATTTTTGCATGAGGACACATGGTATATACAAAAACGTGGTACAGCCATGGGCTCCAGGTTTGCTCCATCCTATGCAAACCTTTTTATGGGACTGTATGAGAGGGAGCATGCCTGGGGCCGTGGCGCAAAGGAATGGATTGAATATATCCTTTTCTATGTTCGTTATATTGACGATGTCTTTTTAATTTGGACGGGAAGTGAGGACAAGCTCCACCAGTATTTTGACTTCCTCAATTCCAATGAACGCAATATTCAACTGACAATGGCAAGCTCTAAACAAGAAATTGTCTTTCTTGATTTAAGGCTATATGCAAAAAATGGCATAATTCACAGTGATATCTATAAAAAACCCACCTCAAGCAATAGTGTTCTGCATGCGGCGAGATGCCATCCAAAAACTACAATTGCTGCAATCCCCTTTGGAGAGATGGTACGTGTACGCCGCAATTGCAGTGAAGAGCCGAACTTTGAGAAAGGTCTGAATAAAGTAGCTCATGATTTCAAAAAAAGAGGCTATGATTCAAACCTAGTCAAAACTGCGGAGGACAAAATGAGGAAGAAGCGTAGAGCAGATACCCTGATTAGTCAGCCTAAAAAAAGAGAAACAGATTTCAATAACCGGTGTATCTTTGTGACTGAATATGGTATATACAGCAGCCATGTTTACAACATACTTCGGAAACATTGGCACCTGTTACAGTCAGATACCATACCAAAGGATAGAGTGTCAACACGACCTAGAGTTGTGTACAAGAAAGGTTCCACAATAAAAAGTCGCATTTGCCCTAGTTACATCAAACCAGTGAAGAAGAAAAATGCGTCCACTTGGTGGCCAGAGAAACCGGAGGGTTTCCACATTTGTGGGAATTGCTCAATATGTAAATTTGGCTGCAATAAAATCAAAACTTTTAAATACAATGGCCCAAAGGCTATCAGCGAATATCTTAAAGAAAATGAAAAACTGAATAAAAGAAAGAAAATTGAAAATGTGAAGTCTCTTGTTTATATATACATTGGGAAAACAATCATGACTATGTTAAATATATTTTTTTGTAACTAATGTTGAGACATCATCTATCACAAATTGTGTATTTACTTTGAAGGGTGCAGTCCATTTTCTCAATATCTTCTCATAGGAACAAG
The DNA here is from genome assembly GCF_964261635.1 of Lissotriton helveticus. Classification (NCBI taxonomy): domain Eukaryota; kingdom Metazoa; phylum Chordata; class Amphibia; order Caudata; family Salamandridae; genus Lissotriton; species Lissotriton helveticus. The sequence goes on along the minus strand of NC_136061.1, from coordinate 185,997,749 downwards.
ATGGGACATAAGTGATTGATATCCCTGAACTCAGAATTTAATAACACATCTTTTTGGAAGGGTTGTTTTTAAATTCTGTGTTTGAGAATAGTACTTTTAGAAAGTGGCTGTTCTCTTGTCTAACCTTTCTGTGTGCCTGGACCTGTTTGTGGATTGACTGTCTGGCCTGAGTGTGACAGGGGCTGCAGAGCCCCCAGGAGGTTGTCTGAGTGAGCCCATGGATGAAAGGCAGCATCTGCTGCCAGGGAAGTGGGAGGAGATCACACCTGATAGTGACAGGGCTGTGCCTGCCTGACCACAATGCTGGCTCCACCCCCCTGCTGGGCGACTGTCACCTCTGTCCCTGATACTGAGAGGAAGAAGGAAGCCAGGAAACCCCCAGTGCCTCAGCAACACCCAGAACTGGTTTAGACCGGGCTCAGGGCCCACTTGCACAAAGACTTCAAAGGACTTCAAAGACTTTTTGGGGTATAAGAGAAGGACCCCTGACTACAGAAAATTTAGATTCTACAATCAAGAGGAACTTCTGCTGGAAGAAGGACTGCTGAAAGGGCTGAAGGAAGATTGCCTTGCTGTGTGCTCAAAGGGCTGACCTACCCTGCTATCCCACTGAAGGAGAGGAGAAGAAGGGCTTTGCTGTGTGCTGTGCCCCCATCTGCTTGAACTTAAAGACTTTGCTGTGTGCTGTGTCTTCACTGAATCTCCAAGGGCCTGAGAAGAGCTGGCCTCCTGTTCCTGGAACCCAGGGTTAAAAGGTTCCTAAAGAAACCCAAGACGCTGTGCAGATCGTGCTGTTTTGGACCTGGAGCGTGTGGTGCTCAACTGCTGAGCGTGAGTAGGGATCGGTGTGCTCATCGGCACATTCCCAGCGAGGGTCGGAGGTCTGTGGTGCCTCCCCTCGTGTATCCTACTCCAAAGCGATTGTGCGGCCGAGAGGGCGGTCTTTCCGTGACCTGCGCCCTCAAACCTCATCTGCCGCCTGTTCACCGCCGCTGCCCGGGGCCAGAAATACCCTGAAAAGTCGCCGTTCGTGAACGGAGGCTGCAGCGGCGAAGATCGGAGCCGCCGCGCCCCCATTGGCTGGAGGAGCCGAGCCCCCTCAGCAACGCCGCGACGGGATAGGCCCGTGCGCCGCCGCGTCATTGTTATTGCCGTGCCGTGATTGGCTGAGGAGCGGAGCGTCATCGTTGGCCTGTCCCGGGAGCCGCACTGCCATTGGCTGACTCCCGGGTGTGGAAGGAGGCTCGCGCCGAACGCCGCGACGGGATTGGTCCCCGTCATCGGGACCTCAAGCAGTGCTGTGTGATCACCGCCGGGACCGGGGAAGAGTGACCCGACCTCGCCGAGGGAATTCCCGAAGTGCTCCAGCCCCCGGCCTGCCCGTCTCTGCTCGGAGCGCCGAGCTAGCTCCCCGCCGCTCCCTGAAGGACTGAGAGCGGGCGGAGGGCTCCTGAGACCGGCCGGGGCTGAGAACAAGTGTGCTCTACTCGGCGCGGCGCGCCGGAGGCCATCAAGGGTGTGCGGCAGTGCCGTTCGGAGAAAAAGGAGTCCCCAGCATCCCGGTGAGGCGCGCTTGCAGCGCTTGGAACCCCTGGTGTTAGGGGCTGATTCTTTTGGTCAATTTGTCGACTGGCATTGTTTTTACTGCTCGTTTTGAGAGCTCATTTGAAGTAAGTCAGTATTACTCGTTTTTGATACTGAAGTACAAGAGACTTGAGACTGATTTGATAAAGAACTTCCTATTTACAAGTACCCCCATTAAGATTAAGTGCAACATATTCTTGGAAAAGTGATTATCGTGCAACTGCTTTATTTTCCTGCTGAAACTAGATAAAGATATATATTTTTATTAATATACTTACCTGTGTGGTCTCAGTTTGTGGTGGATGGGGGGGTCTTTGTTTGCATTTATGATACACATTGCCTCAGAGATAAGCCTTTCTGCTCGTGCCAAACTACCTAGAGGGTGAGCAGGGGTTATCTACTTTGTGTAATTCTTCACCCTGACTAGAAAGAAGGGTCCCTACTTGGTCTAAGGTGCTTACCTCTGCCAATTAGAGACCCCCAGATCTAACATTGTTGGACAGCGGTGCGGATTTTGAACTAATAATTGCACTTGACCTGCAGTGATTTCTTGTACATCACTAGTCTAGTTTAGCAGCGCAGGTTGCGCAAGATTTTTTCTTTTTGGTGAAACCCTTTTGTTGAAAAGGTTAGGAAGCATCATGTCTCAGAAAGCAGCAAGCGTGAGAGTAGAATTGGAATTTGAAATTCAGGAGTTGTTCAACTACAAAAAGGAGCAACGGAAGCAATTCTGCAAACAGCTTGGATGCCCAGTGACGGGCAGCGCAAACAAGGAAGAGCTACAGAAAGCTCTGAGGGCCTGGTGGGAGGCCAAACATGGTGATACAGAAGTTGTTATTGGAGAGGGAGGCACACAGGAGAATGCTTTTGTATCCAGTGATTTGCCAGTGAGGAGGACAGCGTCTAGGGTTGGCAGCAACCACTCCAGTAGGATCATCTCTCCAGAGGAGCTGGAGGATAATCAGGAGAGCTAGGGCCCATGAGATTGAGCTTTTTAAACTCAAAGCCCAAGCAGAAGAGAGGAGACTGCGCCTTGAAACTGAGAAAGAGGCGGAGGAGAGAAGAAATGCTCTCGCTTTGGAGGAGAAGAAACTCCAGTTAGCTCATGAGTTGAGCATGAGGGAGCTGGACATTAAATCCAAACAGGTGGAGTCCGGTTCTAATGGTGGCAGGGCACAACCAGTACAGGCGGGTAAAGTATACATACCAAAAGATCTGGTACAGAATTATCAGAGGGGTGAGGATATTTATGCGTGGTTTAGATCGTATGAACTTGCCTTAAAGATGAATGAAGTGCCTGAGAAGAATTGGGGGGCAGGTTTGTGGAAGCATTTTGAGGCCTCTGGGAGGGATGTCTTAGCACCCTTAGAAGCAGCAGGTACTTTATCCTACCCCGCTATGAAGGAGGCTTTGTGCCTCAGGTATGGGCTCACTCCAGAACAGTACCGCCAGAAGTTTAGGAACTTCAAGAAGCTTGATTCAAGTACTTGGGTGGAGTGTGTGAGTATGTACACGCGTGCACTGGAAGGTTGGATAAAGGGCAGCAAAGTTACTGATTATCTGGGGTTGTGTCACTTGATTAGTTGGGAGCACTTGAGTAGTTTATGTGTTCCAGAGCTGCGCCAGCATGTTTTAGACAGCAAGTTAACTGATCCCAGTGAGCTTGCTAAAGAGGCAGACCGCTGGACTAGCACCAGGGTCCACAAGGTGGTGGTAAGTACCCCAGCCAAAGGTGGACAGGGTCCCCAGCAGAAGAGTGGGGGGGACACGGGTAATCAAAAGGAGTCTTCTAAAGGGCCCCAAAATAGTTCCCAGGAGAAGGAGTCTCAACCCCCCAAGTCTAAGAAGTCCGGGCCCCATAAGGGCAAGCAGGACAACAGGTCCCCGCCTACTTGCTATGCATGTAGGGAGGTGGGGCACATTGCTCCCAAATGTCCAAAGAAGAACTCAGCACCCACTGGTGCTCCCACTCCGGCGTTAGCCAGTGTAGTTTTGGGAGGGGGTTTGATTTCCAGTGGGGAGGAGGGGTTAGCAGTGATGACCCTTGTCTCTTTAGGAGACCAAGAGATGGCCCAAGAAACCTTGCTGCCCCAAAACACTAGGAAATACGGGCAGAAGGTGACCATCAATGGACAGGAAATAGAGGCTCTGAGAGACACAGGGGCCAGCGTGACATCTGTCAGGTGTCAGTGGGTGTCTGAAGAGCAAATCATTCCCAAGGTACTCCGACCTGTGGTGGCATCTGACAGTTCAGTGCGCTTCTGCCGAGTGGCAAATGTTTCATTTGAATGGGGAGGAGTCTCCGGTATTTTGGAGGTTGTTGTAAGTGATGCCTTGCCTGTAGATTGTCTATTAGGTAATGACCTGGAGAGCTCTCCATGGAAAGAGGTGGAGCACAGGACTCACTTGGAAATGTTGGGTTTGCCTGCATGGATCTGTGTGTCCACCCGTGCAATGACAGCCAGAGAGGGCGGATTAGCAGAACTGGAGCCTGGAACAATGGCCCAGGGACCTGCCAAGAGAGGAAGGGGTAGAGGGCGCGGGAAACCAGCCCCCACCGTTCCCACGGTCCAGGAGGAAGCAGACCCCGAGGGGGATGCCCTGGAACCTACAGGGGAGCAGGTGGCCGAACTGGGGGAATTGCCTGAGCTGTCCCAGTGGCAGCAAGATGGTGGTCCCTCCATGGAGGAATTCTGCCAGGTCAGAAGGAGTGCCCTTCTCTCATTGGTGTGCGGCAGCAGGCTGCAGACCAGGCAGCAGGCCTGGGATCCAAGGAACATTTGATCTACTGGGAGGATGACTTACTTTATAGTGAGCCTAAGTTCGCTGAGCCCGGTGCAGCCCGCGTGCTGGTAGTACCCGAGCGCTTCAGGAACTTCCTACTGGGTCTGGCTCATGACGTGCCTCTCGCAGGACATCTGGGGCAAGACAAGACCTATCACAGGCTTGTCACTCATTTCTACTGGCCCCAGATGAAGAAGCACGTCTCTGCCTTTTGTAAGTCTTGCCAGACTTGTCAGGCCAGTGGCAAGAGCGTGGCACCCTTCCAACCCTTTCCTGTGGTGAGCACCCCTTTTGAGCGTGTGGGCATTGACATCGTGGGGCCCCTGGACCCCAAGACAGCCTTAGGCAACAGGTTTATCCTGGTCTTGGTGGACCATGCCACTCAGTACCCGGAAGCCATCCCGCTCAGGACAGTCACAGCCCCCGTGGTGGGCCGTGCCTTGATGGGAATCTTTTCCCGTGTGGGGTTCCCCAGAGAGGTGGTCTCTGACAGAGGGACAAACTTCATTTCTAAGTACATGAAGTCCCTCTGGGAGGAGTTTGGGGTGACATACAAATTCACCACTCCTTACCACCCTCAAGGAAATGGGTTGGTTGAAAGATTCAACCGCACATTGAAGGGCATGATTATGGGCCTGGAAGGAAATGGGACGTCTTGTTACCATGCCTGTTGTTTGCCTACAGGGAGGTGCCTCAGAAATCCTTAGGGTTCAGTCCCTTTGAGTTGCTGTATGGCCACCCTGTCAGAGGGCCTCTCACTCTGGTGAAGGAGGGGTGGGAGAAATCCCGTGGGAAAACCCCTCAGGATGTGTTCAGCTATGTGCTGGCCATTCGCAACCAGACCAAGCGCTTCAAGAAGCTCGCTCAAGAGAACCTGGAGGCTAGCCAGGAGGAAATGAAGAGATGGTATGACCAGAACACTTCTCTGGTTGAGTTCCACCCTGGTCAGAAAGTGTGGGTGATGGCGCCGGTGGAGCCTTGTGCGCTCCGTGACAAATGGACCGGGCAATATAAGGTGGTGGAGCGCAAGAGCGAGGTTACCTACTTGGTTAACCTGAAGACTCCCAGGCAGCCCCTGAGAGTGCTGCATGTGAACCGCCTCAAACCCCACTTTGAGAGGTCCGAAGTGACTATGCTCATGGCTACAGATGCTGGAGGGGAGGAGGATAGTGATCCTCTCCCTGACCTCCTGGCAACCAAGGAGCAAGATGGGTCAGTAGATGGTGTGATACTCTCACCCACCCTGACCCCAGAGCAGCAAAAGGACTGTCGCCAAGTCTTGGGTCAGTTCGCCCCCCTGTTCTCCCTGACCCCAGGTGTCACCAAATGGTGCGTCCACGATGTGGACACTGGAGATAGTCTGCCTGTGAAACAGAAGTTTTACAGGGTGGCTGACAAGGTCAGAGCTAGCATCAAGGAAGAAGTTTCCAAGATGCTGGCACCAGGGGTTATTGAGCCCTCCAGCAGCCCCTGGGCTAGCCAAGTGGTCTTAGTGCCTAAGAAAGCTGCTACCCCCGGTGGCCCCCCAGAACTCCGGTTTTGCGTGGATTACCGTGGGCTCAATGAGGTCACCAAGACTGACGCGCACCCCATCCCCAGAGCTGATGAGATGGTGGATCAGTTGGGAGCTGCCCAGTACCTGAGCACCTTTGATTTGACTTCAGGGTACTAGCAGATTGCCTTAACTGAGGGGGCCAAGGAGAGGTCAGCATTTTCAACGCCAGAGGGGCACTTCCAGTTCCGTGTCATGCCCTTTGGGTTGAAAAATGCCCCTGCCACGTTCCAGAGACTAGTCAACCAGGTATTAGCCGGGCTGGAGGATTTCAGCGCAGCATACCTGGATGACATTGCTGTGTTCAGCTCCACTTGGGAGGAACACCTGCAACACCTCTGCGCAGTGTTGAAGGCTCTGCAGAGGGCAGGCCTTACTATCAAGGCCAGTAAATGCCAGATAGGGCAGGGATCTGTGGTGTACTTGGGACACCAGGTGGGGAGCGGCCAGGTGGCGCCCCTACAGGCAAAGATTGATACCATTCTGGCTTGGCAGCACCCCAAGACTCAGACTGAGGTGAGAGCCTTTCTAGGTCTCACCGGGTATTACAGACGGTTTGTCAAAGGTTATGGCACCATTGTGGCCCCTTTGACAGAGCTGACATCTAGAAATCAGCCCAGGAAAGTGAATTGGACTAAGGCCTGTCAAACTGCTTTTGACACCCTCAAAGCTGCCATGTGCACAGCACCGGTGCTTAAGGCACCTGACTTTTCCAGTGAGTTCATTGTGCAAACTGACGCTTCAGAGCAAGGCGTGGGAGCAGTACTCTCACAAATCAATGATGAGGGCGGAGACCAACCAGTGGCTTTCATTAGCAGGAGGCTACTCCCCAGGGAACAGAAATGGAGCACTATTGAAAGAGAAGCTTTCGCTGTGGTCTGGGCTCTGAAGAAGCTGAGGCCCTACCTGTTTGGGACTCACTTCCGTGTTCAGACCGACCACAGGCCCCTCAGATGGTTAATGCAGATGAGGGGTGAGAATCCAAAACTGTTGAGGGGGTCCATTTCCCTACAGGGGATGGACTTTACGGTGGAGCACCGCCCTGGTACAGAACACGCCAATGCTGATGGTCTGTCCAGATTCGTCCGCGTGATGAGGACTCCCAAGAGGTTGGGTAGTTCTCCCCACTTTCAGCTGGAGGGGACACGTGTTAGACCTGACACCCTTGGCGTGGTTTTCCCCCATCTTTTTGCCTCTGTATACTGTATTTTTGATGCTGTGCTGGATTTCGTTTTTGCTGGTTTAGATGCTTTGGACACTCTGCCACTGCTGATCAGTGCCAGAGTGTAAGTGCTCCCTATGTAAATTGTCATATTGATTGGGAATACCTGATTGGCATATTTGTATCACCATGAAGTCCCTAGTAAAGTGCACTGTGTGTGCCAGGGCTGGTGATGACAGATGCTACTAGTGGGCCTGCAGCGCAGATTGCGCCACCCACATGAGTAGCCCTAAAATGGTGTCTCAGGCCTTCCAGCGCAGGGCCTTTGTGCAGTCAGTGGACTGCCATGTCCGCCTGGCCAGTGTCCCCACTGGCTGGGCCTAACCCTTCCCTGTCTGTGCACATCAGTCACCCCTATGGAAGGCTCAAGGTACCCCCCTGGGCAGGGTGCAGTGTATGGGTAAGGTAGAGCATGTACTAGTGCAGGTCACATGCTCTGGTAGTGAGCAGCAGCCATTTTGTGTGCTCACTGCTGTAAGGTTATCTTGCTCCATAGAATAACATGGGGGAGGCTGGTCCCATTGGATACCAGCCTATCTTCTCATAGGTACAAGATGGGACATAAGTGATTGATATCCCTGAACTCAGAATTTAATAACACATCTTTTAGGAAGGGTTGTTTTTAAATTCTGTGTTTGAGAATAGTACTTTTAGAAAGTGGCTGTTCTCTTGTCTAACCTTTCTGTGTGCCTGGGCCTGTTTGTGGATTGACTGTCTGGCCTGAGTGTGACAGGGGCTGCAGAGCCCTCAGGAGGTTGTCTGAGTCAGCCCGTGGATGAAAGGCAGCATCTGCTGCCAGGGAAGTGGGAGGAGATCACACCTGATAGTGACAGGGCTGTGCCTGCCTGACCACAATGCTGGCTCCACCCCCCTGCTGGGCGACTGTCACCTCTGTCCCTGATACTGAGAGGAAGAAGGAAGCCAGGAAACCCCCAGTGCCTCAGCAACACCCAGAACTGGTTTAGACCGGGCTCAGGGCCCACTTGCACAAAGACTTCATAGGACTTCAAAGACTTTTTGGGGTATAAGAGAAGGACCCCTGACTACAGAAAATGTAGATTCTACAATCAAGAGGAACCTCTGCTGGAAGAAGGACTGCTGAAAGGGCTGAAGGAAGATTGCCTTGCTGTGTGCTCAAAGGGCTGACCTACCCTGCTATCCCACTGAAGGAGAGGAGAAGAAGGGCTTTGCTGTGTGCTGTGCCCCCATCTGCTTGAACTTAAAGACTTTGCTGTGTGCTGTGTCTTCACTGAATCTCCAAGGGCCTGAGAAGAGCTGGCCTCCTGTTCCTGGAACCCAGGGTTAAAAGGTTCTTAAAGAAACCCAAGACGCTGTGCAGATCGTGCTGTTTTGGACCTGGAGCGTGTGGTGCTCAACTGCTGAGCGTGAGTAGGGATCGGTGTGCTCATCGGCACATTCCCAGCGAGGGTCGGAGGTCTGTGGTGCCTCCCCTCGTGTATCCTACTCCAAAGCGATTGTGCGGCCGAGAGGGCGGTCTTTCCGTGACCTGCGCCCTCAAACAAACCTCATCTGCCGCCTGTTCACCGCCGCTGCCTGGGGCCAGAAATACCCTGAAAAGTCGCCGTTCGTGAACGGAGGCTGCAGCGGCGAAGATCGGAGCCGCCGCGCCCCCATTGGCTGGAGGAGCCGAGCCCCCTCAGCAACGCCGCGACGGGATAGGCCCGTGCGCCGCGTCGTCATTGTTATTGCCGTGCCGTGATTGGCTGAGGATCGGAGCGTCATCGTTGGCCTGTCCCGGGAGCCGCACTGCCATTGGCTGACTCCCAGGTGTGGAAGGAGGCTCGCGCCGAACGCCGCGACGGGATTGGTCCCCGTCATCGGGACCTCAAGCAGTGCTGTGTGATCACCGCCGGGACCGGGGAAGAGTGACCCGACCTCGCCGAGGAAATCACCCGAAGTGCTCCAGCCCCCGGCCTGCCCGTCTCTGCTCGGAGCGCCGAGCTAGCTCCCCGCCACTCCCCGAAGGACTGAGAGCGGGCGGAGGGCTCCTGAGACCGGCCGGGGCTGAGAGCAAGTGTGCTCTGCTCGGCGCGGCGCGCCGGAGGCCATCAAGGGTGTGAGGCAGTGCCGTTCGGAGAAAAAGGAGTCCCCAGCATCCCGTTGAGGCGCGCTTGCAGAGCTTGGAGCCCCTGGTGTTAGGGGCTGATTCTTTTGGTCAATTTGTCGACTGGCATTGTTTTTACTGCTCGTTTTGAGAGCTCATTTGAAGTAAGTCAGTATTACTCGTTTTTGATACTGAAGTACAAGAGACTTGAGACTGATTTGATAAAGAACTTCCTATTTACAAGTACCCCCATTAAGATTAAGTGCAACATATTCTTGGAAAAGTGATTATCGTGCAACTGCTTTATTTTCCTGCTGAAACTAGATAAAGATATATATTTTTATAAATATACTTACCTGTGTGGTCTCAGTTTGTGGTGGATGGGGTGTCATTGTTTTTGTTAAGTGCATTTATGATACACATTGCCTCAGAGATAAGCCTGTCTGCTCATGCCAAGCTACCTAGAGGGTGAGCAGGGGTTATCTACTTTGTGTAATTCTTCACCCTGACTAGAAGCAAGGGTCCCTACTTGGTCTAAGGTGCTTACCTCTGCCAATTAGAGACCCCCAGATCTAACAGACACAGTCTTGCGATCCTTGCCCATGGATATTACCATGCATGTAAATTTGTCTGGACATTTTTACAGTACACTACAGACCACAGACGGAGGGCAACAACACACAGAATCAAGAATGTGATACAAAAAAAATATATATGTAAAATGACAATCAAATAATCATATAAATTAAAAAACAGTATACATTTTTAATTACTTGTCATCAGTCTGCTACAGTACGTGGTATCAATAATTCACTGTGGGACAAACACAGATGCCCTCGCGGGTGTTGGCTCCACCTTGATTTTCCTCTTTTTTGTCTGCCCCTCTTCCCCCTACCTTTTTGGTTTTTGCTGCTTTTCTGTTTTCCTGTGCAAGAGCGGCAGGCTTTTTTCCCCGGCCACATGTGTTTCCATGGGCCCCCTTTTTATTTATTTCCCCATACATTGCTCCCCACTGTGTCTTGCTTTTTTAGATCTCGCCAGTGACAGTGCATACACTGCATGCGTTCTCGCTACGCGAGGTATATTGTATGCAATGAGGAGCTTGCAGCCCGCCCATTTCTTACCACTTGTTGGCTTAATTGCCACTCTTATTTGCTGCCTTCTAATTTTCTAGCACGTGCCGGATTCACTTCCTCTTCTTTCGGTTGGAGCATGGACTAAGTACAGATTGCTTTAGCTTCATTGCTGTCCATCTGCTGTGGGTTGTTTTTTTTAAACAACATTTTATTGAGTTTGTATATTTCTTAATGCATATGCAATACATAGTTTGGCAATAAAGAAAAATAATTTTGAAGGAACAATCCTACATTCAAATGTTACAGCCAAATTGTGAACACAAATATGGTTACTTATACATAATGGTTTCAGATAATACAGCGGCCTATGTGCTGATCGCACTATGGTTAAAGTAATACTTTTATTTTTTCTTCTTTCCCTAGCATCCTTGTTCCTTCTTCCCCTCCCACCCCATGTTGTTTCTTCCCCTCCTACCTCTGGTGTCAAAATTGCTTCTTTTCCTTCACACCCCTCAGCTGTTCATGCTGCTTTCCCCCACAACTACTCCTTGTCCGTGTTGCTTCTTCCTCTTCCACCCCCAACCCCGCCATTGGCTGTGTTACCCACCACCCACAAGAAAAAAAGCGATATCACACAGCCATTATCTGCCATTATCTATAGAAGAGTTTGTTTTGTGAAGCCATCGTTAGAAGCACATGCAAGGCTTTTTAGTTTCTGCCTTCAAGGCAAAGATAATAGAATATGTGGAAGGGTGCCTAGTGCCCTTTCAATGAAATGGCAAAAACAAAACGATGTTGAAGAATTTAATTGTGTTATACTAGAAAGAAAGACAAGCACTGGCACTGCCAATAGGTCATACCTATGTGACAGCTATTTATGTTGCCTATGTCTTTTAGCCATGTTGTCGTGCAGCGGGCCAGCTGTGCAACATGGCTAATAGTTGTTGAAAAAAAGCTCTACAAGCGTCTTTTTTTAATCTTCCCACGTCATAGGGTGCTTTTTCAATCACATTTATAGCTTTTTTTTTTAAAGTAACTTTTAGCCATGCTGACACACTGGCCTACAACATGGCTAAAGGACATTGGCAAAGCCAATAGCTCTCACATAGATGAAACCTATAAGCTTTCCCAATGATTGTTTTTTATGGGTGTGGCCCCACCCTTCCATACTTCCTGCTCCACCTTACCACCCAGCCGTAGCATTTTGCCAACTGCATTTACTGCATTTTTGATTATGCGCTGCAGTGCTGGTGGCAAAATTCAGCAGAAAAAACACTGCACTAAGGTCACATACTAGCGGCAACACAAATCACGCAGCCTATTTCACTTTTTTCTTTATATAGATCGGAAAAAACCTTTTATGATAACATTTCTGATAAGACAAATAAAGAATACATGATCCAAATCTTGAATGCCCAGATTACGTAAATGGAAGAGGTAATATTCGTAAGTGAGTCCTCCCTGCTGGTGTACAATCCATCTTAGTCTTAAATTTAGGAAGAAACGCCTTGCTGTGTGATCAATTAACATGTTAAACAACATCTGCATTCTTTTCATGTCATTGCGTCCACATACAGAATAGAAATCAGCCACTCTCTCACCATAGTTTTTAACACCATTTATTTTCAACTAATGATTTCTTGATTGTTTGACTGCCTTGCATGTATCATGCACACTGCAAAGCTCAATTGCTTCTCAACGCAGGTGCATGGAATTAGCAGACACAGTGACAGAGTTTACATTTACCTTGAGGGATACACTGCAAAATAGTTTACATTCAGTGCTTAATTTGTAAAACAATGAAGTGCCGGGGCTAAAAATGCTGCCAAGGAGGCTACAGCCCCTTTCTACCTCTGGTGTGCCCAACTTTTAACACCCGCATAGTCTCTATCCTGTAACCATGCTCTGCTGTCTGTCCCCTAAGACATGTTTTTTACTACTTTACCTACACCGACAGACAGATGAGTGCAAAAACAAAATGTACACCAAATGAAAATGCTTTTTTTTAACATATTAATCAGTGTGGTCTGACTGGGTTTGTTGTAGGTCATGAGGCTGTTTGAGCACAGCAGGTCCTGTCACTGCTAGTGCTGCCTGTAATTAGTTTGGTCCAGTTATGCTGTCATCATAACTGGACCAAACTAATTACAGGCAGCACTAGCAGTGACAGGACCTGCTGTGCTCAAACAGCCTCATGACCTACAACAAACCCAGTCAGACCACACTGATTAATATGTTCAAAAAAAGCATAGGCATCCACTGCTCAGCTTGCTGTGACCCTGCTTGCTACAGCACAATCACTGTCCCCAGCGGCAATGCTGCAATGCCTGTGAGATGTGAGTATGGCTGTTGCACCTACTGCGCTCAAGCACACTCAGCAATTAGCATGCTTGGATGCAGCGCACGGAAACTGCGGGTACTCCATAGCGCAAAAAAGTTGCTGTGGGCCACAGCCACATCAAATACGTTGAGGATAGTAGCAATGCAGGGCTGCAGGCCCCCACTACAATTATCTAATGGGAGGCTTAGGCTCAGGCAGTGGCAGGGTGCAGCAGACTCGGGGAATAGAATGCAAGCCATTCGTTAATGATGACTTCTTGGATTCATGACCGGCGTGACAACATCATCACTAAAGTGATGATACACAATCATGCCTGCCTGAACAGATGTATGCCTGCCTATGAAAACATACCAGCCTGTCACCATGATAGGTATGTAGTTCTTTATTTTAAATTGGGCAATTAATATTGAGACCACAACCTGCAGGACCAGAAATCGTAGCTCCGGCCCTGTGAAAGAAGTGCCGGTGCTGAGCACCTGAAAGCACCTGCTCAAATTAAGCACTGGTTACATTTAAAGAGAACCATAGTGTATGGTTTTGGTAATATTACCCAGCTCCTGTCAGGGACTCTAAGCCATACATGTGGACGGGTCAGATTGTGGTTACAAGGGCCAGGACTGTGTCTGCCCGGAGCCGCGGCTGAGGTTCTTGCTTATGAACTGAGTCCGGTTGGAATTAGCAACAGCATACATGGTGCATGGATTAATGGGGTTAGAACAGGAGGGTCATACACCTGAATAAATTGCATCATTTAAACACTCAGGGAAACTGGATACCTTCGTTGTCATACTTCCACAACATGGTTATCAAAACTCACACCTGCAGGGTATAATCACTGGCTTCAGCAAATGCCCGCCTTCAAGTCCGTGTGGTAACTTTACAGCTAAAATTGACAAACTGGAGATGTTCAGACTCGTCATCTCCTATGATACATTTGTGCACACCAAGAATTGCAACATCTGCCCTAGGCGGCCATCAATGCTTTTTCCACAACATTTGTGATTTTCAATTTCAATTTCAATATATTAATTATGTATTTTTTGTTTTTTAAAAGGCTCATCATCCACGTCTGCTGGAGACATTTTTAAATCCCTTCACTTCCAGAATTCCATCTTGGCGAATTGAGCCTCCATGCACGAAAGGTTCAGATTAGCTACACTTATATGCTTACTAAATATGCAACATATCTTCTGAACCTGTGATGTTTGTGTTCAAAGCTGCAGGGAGCCAGGGCATGGATGATTTTCTGTACCATTTGATGTCTTCGTTTCATTATTATTAAGCTGAAACAATTAATTTACTATTCTTCCACTACGACCAGATTTTCCATCAAAATTCTTTGCTCATTCTGCGATCTCCTTAGCAGACGGCCTCAAATTGGCTGCCATTCTTGCTTTGCTTTACGTCTGGGATCTGGGAGCATCTGTTGTGATTAATATATCCTTCTCGTTGTACAGGGAAATACAACATTTTAGCTGATCTATACTTGGAAAGATCACATTAGTGATATTGAGAGCTGTGAGTTCAACTCTTGAGGCAAAAAAATCGCAAGTGTACACATCTGTGTAATTTATTATTTTCATATCAAACATATCAAGCAACTTTCGTCAAGATAACTTAAGGAATATATGGAATAAATGATATATAACACTATTGATTCATTAAATACATGGCAACCCCTTTTCTCAACATCCAAAAACAAAAGTACAAAATCAAAATACTTTATTTGCTGCAATGGTAGACGATTTACGTCACCAATGCTGATGTAGCAGTCGTTATATTTTAGAACTGGTAGTTAATGACTTGTTACGAAAGAATCATCTAGCAATGAATTCAGAGGTTATAATGGTGTCACACCAGTTGATTAATTAATCTTTTTGATTCTAGTATTCTCTAAGGTGGTATACATATTCAACCTTGCTCTGCGCTGTCTTCCATGTTTTTTGTTATAGACGCTTAATCTTTGCGGTAAGTTTTTTTGCCCAGTCCTACTAAAAGGGTAAGGAAAGAATTTAGAGCATTATGTGTTATCATCAATAGGCTTAGTTCCTATTCTTCATGTCCAGCCTGTGTAAGCAAAGCACACTTCAGATATTTCAGTGAAGAGTTTCGTGAAAGGCTGAACGGTGTCATATCTATTGCTTTCCATTCAGTTTTGTATCACCTTTAGAGCCACTTTTCTAAAGCTGGATAGTTGCATTTGTAAGTGGATTCAGTGTTCTAAGGTGGGGAAGCTGGCCTTAAAAAATGAAATCATCAGACTGAGGTGCCACAAAAATTTTGATCAGCACAGTCTGGTTTTTGGAATTGAGTATAGGTTTTTTAGAATGAGGTTAAAATAGCAGAGATGTACATACCGGGGTATAGATCTTCCCCCACTCCCTCGCAATCCCATTAGGAGCCTGTATTACCGGGGGTTAATGGCCTTCTTCTTACCAAGTTTGTCCGGATTTCTGATTTATTGTGTACAAGTTATCAATGATGTATGCCTATATGGGGGGATGGGGACAGTCTGCGTGATGTTCCGGTTGTTACGAAGGTTTTGTTTACCAAATGTACCTGGTAGATGTCACCAATTATGTAACATGCAATTTTCTGTGCACAACTGATATATGTTGGATACCTACAGTCGATGTACTTTGAAACTGCAATAAAACATGTTTTCAACAAAAAAAAAGCAGAGCTATGGTCCCAACTAAAGACCGATTTTTCCTTCAGTTTTATGAATTAATTCGTACAGAGCCTTCATTCTGTCAGATACTTGACCATGCTCTCCTGGGAGATAGTAAATTGGGATCTCCTATACAAGGAGAGATGCTGACAGTTCTGAATATACACATTGTTCCAGGAGTTTGCATTGCCTATTTTCAGGTTTCGTCTGCACAGCGCTTGCACTGTGCTTCTGAAATCTATTGTTATTGATATATCATAAAAGGGGCCTCTATTATCAGTTCCCAAGGCCAAAGTACTCATTCCAATCCGCTTTAGTGGGTGGAATTTGTTTTTCTTACATTGAGGCTGCAAAGCATGTACTGTTTACAGAAACGCATCTTCCTCTGGCTGCATGCATTTACCATAATTATCTTCTACTAAAGCTTTTCTAACTGTTTAAGCCCCATTCACTGTCCAGACTTCAAGGACGGTTAAACTATAAGATAAGATCTCTTCCCAGGGAAACGGCAGACCGCTGCCAACAGTATGCGGGAATGCTTGCTTTTTTTATTACTTTGTTGTGTAAAACAGATGCTTTAGCCTTAGAACCTTTTCAAGCATCAGTACCTTTCTTTGCACTTTGCAGGCATTATCGGATCGATTTTACTACTATACAGACAGTCAAAATTGCATTTTAAAGTAGCTTGATTTAAATGGTGCAGCAAGATGCAGTGGCACTGGGGCCAAAAGTTCTCATAACTCCACTAAACACCAATTATTGCTACATTTTACTACTAAACAGGCAGTCACAAATGCAGTTATTTTGCAGGCAACAGGGTCAATATTTGAATGGTGCATCGGCTGCAGCAGCAAGGGGCTGAAAAGTTTTTCAGAACTCCTCTAAACACCTAATATTGCTATATTTTACTACTAAATAGGCAGTCACAATTGCAGTTTCCTTTCAGTTAAAATGGCCATACTTGAATGGTGAAGCAGGTGCAGTGGCACTGGGGCCAAAAGCTCCAGGGACCCCACTAAACAGATCACTGTTAAATTTGACTAGTAAACAAGACAGTTACAAGTGCAGTTATCTAGCAGGCAACAGTATGATTTCAATGGCACAGCAGGTGCAGTGACACCAGGACCAAAAGCTCCAGGCACCCCACTAAACACATATCGCTATATTTTACAACTACACAGGCAGTCGCAAGTGCAGTTACAGTGTGACAACAGGGTCATGATTTTAATTGTGCAGCAGGTGCAGTGGCACCAGGGCCAAATGTTGTCATAACTCCACTAAACACCAAATATTGCTATATTTTACTACTAAAAAGGAAGTGATGCAGTTATCCTGTAGGCAGTAGTGCCATGATTTCAATAGTGCAGCAAGTGCAATGGCACTCTGGGATCAAAGGCTCTAAGCCCCCCACTAAACACTGATTATTGATACATTTTACAACTATATTTATATATATACTTATATTACTTGTTTACATGATTGTATTTGGAAATGTTTCTGTACATTATTGTTATCCTACTATGTGAGTGATTATTATGCTGCTCTCGTTATCTTGTTCATTCCTGTTGCCCCTACCCCTGTCTCTGTGAAGCGCTCTGATATCTGTAAGGATCTTGTTCGCGCTATATAAAACTTTGAATAAAAATAAAAAAAAATAAAAAAAAATAAACAGGCAGTCACAAGTGCAGTTATCTATCAGGCAACAGGGTCATTATTTGAATGGTGCAGCAGGTGCTGTGGCACTGGGCCCAAATGGAGAAGCGTGGCTCAGTGGTTAGAGGCGGCAGACCCGGAAGCTGAGATCGGCTGTGGACCAGGGTTCGATTCCCCGCCTCGGCGGGTCTCGGGCTCAAAAATTCCACGGACTCGACAATTCTCGCTCCGGTGCCTACTCGACTCACGGGGTCACACTCTGCGACTCTGGGCAATAGCTTGCTTAATCTCCACTACGGCCCCTCGCGGCGGGATGCCTGGCTTTCACCTTGTGGATACCCTGCCGGGGTATCTCACAGGGGAATACCAGGAAGGGTTCCCTAAGCAAGCGCCTTGATGCCTTCGGGTGATACGTGCGCTATATAAGTCGCAATACATACATACATACATACAATGTTGTCAGAACTCCTCTAAACACCTAATTTTGCTATATTTTACAACTAAACAGACAGTCATAAGTGCAATTATCAAGCAAGGGCTAGGGTCATGATTTTAATAGTGCAGCAGATGGAAGGGTCACGGGACCAAAAGCTCGAGGCACCCCACTAACATGGTTTATTGCTATATTTTACAACTAAACAGGCAGACACAAGTGCAGTTATCTTTCAAGCCCTAGGGTCATGATCTGAATGGTGTAGCAGGTGCAGTGGCACCGGGCTCAAAAGTTATCCAAACTCCTCCAAACACATAATATTGCTATTACATCAATTATTTTTTTCAAGATGTTGCTATTGCTTACCTGTACTATATCACTAGTAACAGCACAATATTTTGCCTTTTTGTACATAAACAAGCCATAACCCTTTAACCGACTTTCTGTAACTTATATTGCACAACTACTCAGCAAGCTACAACTTACAACACAAAACGGTTTATTATTAATCGTATAAGCGAAACCTAATGCATTTACCAATGCTTGTTTCCCTGCAACCGACTTTCAGGCCCGTCTGAGCCTGAACGAGGCTGGACTGGGCCACCCCCCTTGATAAGTTGCGCTATGTGAGTTTACATGTTTAATGTTATTTCATTGGGACATTGCTGCTGAAAATTGGAGTTCTCTTTGGGGGGGGGTCGGAAAGAGCAAGGGCTGTACCACAGTACTTAAAGCTCTGTAGGGAGTGTGCTTCCCTGACCTACTCGACTAGTAGCCTTTGTATATCCCTCCTACTAAGGCAGTCTAGTTATAGTATAGCATGGGGGACAGTACATCTCCACCTACAAGGACTAATACTCGCCAGAAAGCCTCAGTGCGTACGCCCACTTTAAAACTGACCGCCATTGATAAAATGCTACAGCAGGCAATTGGGGCTGTCTCTAATGAGATAGAATGCACTGAAAGACGGCTCTCTTTAACGCTTATGATCCAAGTTCCCCAATGTCTTTGGAAATAGGAGCCCTTGATTCCCCCCAAATAGTAAATCTTTCGATCATCACTCCTGTTCTCTGGCCCACACTCGAAAAAGCACTTCCTGAAAAACTAAATAAATCTGCTAAGGGGGGGACAATCAGGAAAGGTGGCCAGACGAAACAAAAAGTCCACAAGGTGGGGAAACAAGTGCACTCCTCCACGAGTATAGCATCAAAGGTGCAGACAGAGGGCCATACTATCTGTCTACATCTGCCTCTATCGCTCTACCAGCCCCTAAAACCCCAACGGGCCTACCCCCCGCAATCAAAAAACCATGGCCCCAGATGTGCCACAACAAGGGGCATCTAAGGATGGGGATATTGGTTATGGCCTTGGTAACAATTTTAGTCTTGCAAGTGGAACAAATCTCTTCTAGCAACTGTAGAAGGAATCATGGTAATAACTGGCAATTGAATAGAAGCCCAACTAAACCTGGCCTGTCATGCATAGATCTACCCCTGGCTTCGACTCCCTATACAGTTGTCCTATCTGATGTACCAGAGCTGGCAACAGGTAGAGGGGAGACTTATCCTGAATTAAAAAATAAAGTAACCTTTTGGCTAAATAAACATAGACTGCTCCCACCTTTAATACAGTGTGAAATTCTATTTGCTAGGCGGGTTAGTTGTCTGGGACAGAGGCGAAAAGATATCCCGGGGGATTGTGTCCTGATTAATTTTAGGGACACCAGGGTGGTACAATAAATTCTGAATTGGGGTCACTCTAGTGAGAACAGCAATATCCAGACACACCCTTTGGGTTATTTTTATCCTCCCAGTCCCTTAATAGAAAGAATGGGAGGTGTGTACAAAAAATGGGAAATGAGAGCCCAGACTGAAAATTCGCCAAATATGGGCCGGGGCCCCGAAACAATCCCGTCTTTTAACATCCCAGTTAGTAATAGATGCAGCAATCTAGACCTTGTTGATTGACCGGAATCTCCAGCTGAATCAATAGAAGGCATAGCTACCCAGCTATTTGTGCTCCACAACTGCGAAAGATCTGAGGTCATGGTCCACCTCTCTAGGAAAAATATAGAGGCAGCAGTGGCCACTGGAAACTCGGGTGCTCTACCAAAAACTTATGGGGAGCCCTCGGGAAATATACAGGACAGGGAGGGGATACCAAGCCAAGTGTTACAGCAGGAATTGGAACCCGTGCACTCACAGATTGACAAAATAAAAGATCCGCACATTACAAGGGCCCTATCTTGGAACATAGCAGGTCTTACTTCCAAGCTGGATCTTCCTGATTGGGGTGAATTTATTGACGCCCACAAGCTATGTCTCTTTCAAGAGACGTGGTCCACTGTACCATTATATAGGACAGGTTATGTGGCATATTCTATCCCAGCCTGGCAGGGGCCTAGAGAGAGACACTCAGGGGGCCTCTGCATTTGGGTTGCTACTCACCTGGATTGTACAATTAAAGTGCTAGACACAGATTCTCTGGATATCCTGTGTATTCTCCTCTCCTTTGATGACACACTTAAGTTGGCCGTTATCAATGTATACTCTTGCCCAGTGAGGATGGGGCAAACTTCACAGACTTTAGATTCTTTGGCCTCCTTTCTTCTTACCTTACCAGAGTCTGTCCATAAGTTGTAGGGGGGGATTTTAATATTCACTTTGAACCACTCAATGGTATAAGCTCTACCATTACTAGCAAAGAAGATTCCGTGTGGTCAGTTCCGGACTGTAATATCTATCCAACAAGGGGGTGGGCACCCTTGTTCTCCAAGTGACTTCACTTACTCTCACCTACTCGCTAAGGGCCTGCAATGGTTGATTCCCCTCAGGCACCCCGGGAAACCCAACTTTTAATAAATTGGGGCAGGCCTCTACAATCGATTACATTCTGGTAGATGTTGAGAACTGGTTTAGAATTAAGGATTTTGTGGTTTAATCCTGATGTGAAAGTGACCACAACCCACTGGTACTTGCGATAGCTTATCCCCAACTTAAAAGGTGGCCAAGGTTTGACAAGACATCCCCCCCCAAATTTAATTGCAACAGAAGTGGGTAGAAGAGTACGCTGGGTACCCATGTTGCATCTAATGATAAAAGGCCTCTTTGTACACACAATCTATTCCTTACATAGAAACTGCTTTTTGTGTGTCTGAAAATTATCAAGGCCATGAATCTTTATTGTTGATAAAAAGGAACCACCAGGATATGTTTTCAAAGTTGGCAGAGTTTTTCTTTAACTATGGAAATAATAATAAACTTGCCTCAAAACCTAAACACCCCTGGTTTAACAAAGTGTGTAGGGATGCTAAACGCGACCTGGTGCTTGAGGTTAAAAATAAGGACCTCTTATGTACCAGAACCGCCAGGTCACATTATAAAAATACCATAGCTGAAGCCAAAGCAGCTTGCGAGAACAAAAAATGGGAAGCAATTAAGCTAGCTTTGGATACCAGAGACATGAGAAGCTTTTCGAACTTGGTTAAAACTGACCCTTCCGAGGGCAACTCGGCTATAAAACCAAATCAGGGGGAAGAAGCCTGGAGAGTATATTTAAAAGGTCTATATTCTGGGCCTACGGATGAAGTTGCAGCACACGGGTTAACAGACATAGATCAAATCCACTTAAACACGGATCCACCACTATGCACAAAGCTGGAAGTTACCTTGGCGGGGAGAAAATTACTTTCCAACAAGGCACCGGGACTGGATAGAATTCCTGGTGACCTGTTCAGAAATGAACAGGTAGTGTGGGTTCCTTATCTACAAATTCTATTCAATGCTATTATACAGGGTATGGCACTTCCCTCGACTTGGGCTTGTGCGGACATTATTCCAAAATTTAAAAAAGGCAATCTGGCAAATTATCGGCCAATAAGCCTTATTGACGTTTCTCCAAAGATAGTTGCACGTGTTCTGCTGGGGCGATTGCAATCTTGGATGGACAAGATGAATGTTTTAAACGCCTTACAAGCAGGATTTAGGTCCAAGATCTCGACCATCGATCAGATTTTTAGATTGCAATTAATCCACTGGAAAACAGTTATTCTGGAAGGGGTAGCTTTTATCTAACCTTTGTGGACCTTAAGTCCGCCTTTGACATGGTCCAGCATGATCAGTTATGGGGTATCCTCCGCGACATGGGAGCACCGGTTTACCTTTGTCAATTAATGAAGCGCCTAAATGAAGTTACCAATGCGAGAGTAAGAAATGGGAAAACAGGAAAACTGACTGCTCCTTTTCCTGTGGAAAAAGGGGTGAGGCAGGGCTGTGTGCTAGCGCCAACCCTCTTCTCCCTCTTCCTAAACGGTCTAATCAAAACCCTCTTGGCAGCGAAGGACATAGACTCCCCAAAGTTAGCAAATCATAACATACCGGCTTTAATGTTCGTCGATGACATGCTGCTCCTGTCTAAATCATCAATGGGTATGCAGCGTGCATTGGATGAGTTCAGTGCATTTTGCAGGAATAGGAATCTGAAGATAAACGTTCAGAAAACCAAATATATGGTCTTCCATGCCAAAACTACTAACTGTCCGCATCCCCAATAGGAGGGTAGGTCCCTAGAGAGGGGGGCAATTTTTGATTACCTAGGCATCACTCTTAATGACAAGATGGACTGTGGGCCCAAATTAAGAAGGCCAATCTGAAATTAACACAATCAATGGGTGGCATTCTGAAAGTTCATAAGAATTGCACCCAAAAAGTGGTCAGCCCCCCGGCAGAAATTTACAAACCCAAGCGAGGGGAGCGTCTTTAGACGGAGCCGAACTTTGGGGTCACTGCTCATCCCATACCCTTTCGGTCACAGAGAATACCTTTATTAGGCAATTGCTGGGTCTACCAAGAAGCACGCGCCTAACCCCACTTAGGATGGACTTGGGTATTTGCCCTATTGCGGATTTAATTGCCTCTCGTCCCCTCCTTTTCTGGCGTCACATATGGAGCATGCCCGAGTTAGTAACCTATAGGGAGGAACTGAGGGATGTTATGTACATTCTGGGAGCAGCCAACTTACCTTGGCTGTCTTATGTTAGGAATGTATGCTTTTCACTGGGATGGGCAAATATGTGGTCCACTCCGGCAGAGACTTGCCGCATTATACCCAAAAAGTCCTTAGTCGCTGTTTTTAAAGAACACAAATTTGCCTTGTTGACCAAGAGAATGAACACTTGCTGCCTGACCTCAAGGTTTATTGGATGTTAAGCAGCAGTACAAACTAGTATTGGCCCTGGACAGTATCTAACCGTTCATGGCAAAAAAATTGTATTTACAATTTAGGCACGGTACGCTCCCGCTCCGTGCATTCACGAACAAATGGAAGGGTGCAACCTAAGCTGATTGCCCTGGCTGATCTGCCTTCGAAGAAACAGAACTCTACGTAGTGTTGTTATGTCCTGCTTATACTAGGCCAAGATCGAGGTGGATCCTCCAACTTTGCAGGAATCTGGGGTTCAGAAATTATGTTGAGGTCTTTAGGCTACTTAAATACGAAACACTTCCATTATTTGTAGTTGTTACCTCAAAATTTCTATTTGCAATGTGGTGTATACGTAGAGGTATCCTCAAGGGGAAAGAGCTGGATAGTAACTAGATGCTGCCTTCCCGCTGATAAATGTAATTGTTTTATATAGTCCTTTTTAGAGAATTGTGCTAAACATTTTTGTTTTGGCAAAGTAATTTTAATGTTTTTCCTTTTAATTTATCTAAAAAAAAAATGGAAACAATTGGCATTTCCTTTTAACAGTTTTATAATTCCCATGAATGTGACCTGGATCTTTATGTATGTTAAACCTTAGGGGTCGGAAAGATTGACAGTGATAGTCAATATCATAATAGGAATCCACTATTCTATAATTCTATCAATTTGTGATGCTTTGAATACTTATCCATGACTACCGTGTGTGGGTTTTAACAACTATTTTCACTTTATGAAATGTAAAATGTTTAGTGCTCTTATGGCTTGTACAGCCGAAATAAAGCTTTTTTGACTTGACTCGACTTGCTTGTTTCCATTTACCTCTACTAGTTTTTAATAGTAATCTTCCTTCCCATCTAACAAGGTGTCATCTTTGATCATTAAAGAACTATCAATAGAATGAATTGGGCCTGATGAATCACACATGGTCCTAGTGCAATGTGTTGGGGCCACTCTTAATGGTACCTGGACATCCCCAGCAATATAATGTACTGATTCTGGAAACTCATACAACAGTCTGGATGAAGAATTTGCTCTTCTGCACCTATTGTAAGATGGTTATGGTCCTAGCTCAAATTATATGATTCAACAGCCTGCGGTGTTTTTCTCCCAAAAGGAACTACCTCACTTTATCGGATTCGACAACCACAGGAATTGTGCCAGAGACAATGAGTCATGTACATTACTTTTCTTAAAAATAATTTGTTATTGAGGGTATTTTAATGGGCACAATGAGTAAATACTACAAACAATATTTGATCTGATTTCTAAAGATTACACTTCGAACTTCATGAGTGGGGGCACTTTTTGTCCAGGCATTACTGACTGCGAAGAAAAAGTTACTTACCTTGCCTAATGATGTTTCTGGTAGCTACATAGTCTTCCCATAAATTCGGCACCTCACCTTAGGTAATATGGGTGGACATGTCTAAGGAACAAATCTATGAGGGTAAAATATCACAAATGTTGATCGAATCGAAATCACCCAACAATCATAGCCATAAGAAGACAGTATTCAGAATGAGAAGCTAAACCGCGCAGGTGTGCATGAGCTCCGTTGGGGATGGCATGAGGAAAGTCAACCCAAGTTTCAAATCCCACTGAGGAACAATGAAAGGAGTGGGAGGGAACAAATAAACATTTCAGTAAACGCGCCATTAATGGCTACCTAAACAGAGAAGGCTAGTCAAGGAAGTGCATGAAGATAGATAGGGCAGCTGGATAACCTTTAGCAGTAACTATTTCTAGATCTTGTGGTGTAAGTGACAAAGACATATGCATGACATCAGAATAGCAAGACTGGAATGGGGGCTGAGGCCCCCTGACTCGCATCAATAAACAAATGTTTTCCAGTGACTCCCAAAAACAGATTTTGCGTCAGGTTTCCCAGAAGACAAGCAGTCATCAGTAACTTCAGATGGTAAACAAAAGGGCTCTAGCTGAAAACTGTCGATCACCATGTGTGCAGCTATAGTGTTCAGGGCTGAATGGCGGATGATCAGCATGCCAAATCTTCTTGGCCCAGTCTAGTGACATCAAAATGAGCTGTACTTGATCATCCACAGGACTTTCAACAGAAGGGAAATCAGTGGAAAGGTGTATAGCAGGCCTCATACCAAACTAAATCTGATTGCATCCATTTGGAAATGCAGAGAACAAAACTGAGGAGAACATTTCCTGTTCTTGACCGTGACGAAGAGATCCAAGCATGGAAACCACAAACTTGGGAAGATCATGTCCATCACTTCCAGATGACGTTTTGCCTGGGAAAATGCCCTACTGCTGGGCCCACTGTCATAGACTGTGGCTGGAGGCTACCTGCACAGGGGGCATGCCCTGACATCATCCTGTCCATTGATATAACGCATGGTGGTGATGTTGTAGGTCAGACCCTAAAAGGTGCACTATCAGATGGAAGGGAGGAGGTCTTCATGGCAAGTCAGAATGATTGCAGCTCCAGTACGTTTATGTGCATGTGCTGTTTTGATGCTGACCAAAGGCATCTCACATTATGTTGTCCAGCTGGGTGCCCTAGCCCTAGTAAGGAGGCATCTCTGACTGTGATTGCCTGGCCCTGCAGAGGACTCAAGGGAAGATCCACCTGCAGGTTGGAGGAACACACCAACTGTTCAGATCTAGATGGACTGACTCAAAGATCTGCACCCAAGCTTAGAGGCTCTCTAGGAGCCACTCCTTTCTCAGGCACCATTGGAAGGCTCTCATCCGCCATCTAGCATGAGAAACCAAAAGGATCTGCAAGGCCATCAGACCAAGCAGGCGTGTGACATGCTGTAATGTTATCCATTGCTAATTTAGACATGTTGGAATCCTCTCCGCAATCTTCTGAGGAGGAAAACCCTAAATGTGTTCATGTCCAGTACCAAAACACATCAGCCTGAGCAATGGTGTAAGATGAGATTTCTGGGCACTGATTGTAAAGCACTCGTCTAAGAGTAGGTAGCACAGGAGACATTTCACCTGCCAGTCATCCAAGTACAAAAATGCAAGGATTTCTGAATTCCACAGTAATGGTTTTACAAATGCCTTGACTTTTGCAAAAATATGAAGAACTTGTAAGGCCAAATGGCACGACGGTGAACGTCAGGTAATGTTGGTGCACAGGGAAAATTGACAAGTAAATTGGCTGTAAAAATAAGCCTCCTGGAGGTCTAGGTAAACCAGCCATTCCCCCTCATTGAGGGCCAGCAGGATTAGGCTCAGGCAAAACAGCTTGAACGTTTCTAGCCAAATGTACAGGCCCAAGAAGTAAAAGTCAAGGATGGGCCACAGCCCTCTGTCCATCTTGGAAATCATGATGTAAAGATAATAGAATCCAGCAGCCCTCTCCTGTAGGGACACTACCTCTTTGGGTAATTTTTCCAGCAGGACAAAATCTTACACCTTCAAAATCCTTATAACTTATCCTTAAACCAGTATTCAATTTCAGAGTGCCATCTTTTCACCCCCGTTTTTTTTAGTCACAACCAGATCAATTGTCAGCGGAATGAGAGGAGAGGATAGGATTGTTTGAAACATATATTGAGGCACTAGATGGTCAGGAGTTTAATGCAACTTAGAAAAAGCCTTTAATTTTGAATAAGCTAGGTAAGGAGGGTCAACATGTTTTCAAATATTTACCTGTAGCAACTGAGTCCAATGGTTATCCTATTCAAAATGGGTATGTTGAAGCCCAAAAAAGTATTGAGAGTAGATCTGCAAAAGAAGTGAATTTAGCCATGATGAGGTATAGATGCTATACACATCTTGAAAATGAGAGTGCGTCGATCGATGAGTTTGTTTCCAAACTTAAGGAACTTTCAGTGAAAAGGAAATTTTGTGAAATGACAGATGAACTAATTTGTGACCAATTGATTGTTAACTGTAAAAGTAAAAAGGAGCAGTTGTGGGCTGAGAAGAATCTGTCTCTGAAGGATGCATAGACATTACCAAAGTGGTGGAGCAGTCCCAACTGTGCATGAATTAGATGGAAAGAAAAGACACCAGCTGTAGCGTGGTTTCCAATACGACTTAAGGAGGGTCTGATGTGGGTGTGATATTTAAGTCTGGTAATAGTGTTGGCAAAACCAAGCAGAATGCCAAGTCGTGCTAATGGTGCGGACTATCGCATATGTAAAGCAATTAATAAGGACTGCATATATTGTGGTCATAAAGGCCATTTTTCTGTTCTTTGCAAACAGGGGAGCAAACCAAGAGTGGCCACAGTAGATGAGGAGTGCATGGTAGAAGTACATGGAAACAGAATCCTTAGTGTAG
Organism: Lissotriton helveticus; assembly: GCF_964261635.1. NCBI lineage: Eukaryota > Metazoa > Chordata > Amphibia > Caudata > Salamandridae > Lissotriton > Lissotriton helveticus. The sequence goes on along the minus strand of NC_136061.1, from coordinate 185,970,894 downwards.
AGAATGTAGAGATGGGAAAAAGGGAGGAGGTGTAGACTGTAAGCTGAATTTGTGGTTAATGGGGAGACCTTAAAGCTTATCGTAGACTCAGACTCAATGTATACCATTATTCCCAAGGGAATGTCTGCAGGACATTGTTCAGGCACAGCTCTTTTGCCCAACGATATTAGTAATGGGGGTGGGGGACATCAAGAAGAAACCATTGAGTTGGTGGGGTACATGGACTCTACTATGAAATTTAGAGGGAGAGAGATTAAGGGTAAGGTATATGTAGAAGAGGATGGTCCACCTTTTTTGGGTTCAATGCAGAAGTATGAAATTAACATCATTATAAAACCAAGAGCATCCAATCAGGTTATGTTAGTAGAGGACATCTCATCATCCGACATTCTAAATAGGGCCCATAATGTTTTCAAAGAAGAGTTGGGTCACCTGAGAGGGAACGTTAACAAAATGGAGTTAAAACCTGATGCAACACCAATTCAGCACATGGTGAGGAGTTTTCCTTTCGTTGCTCGGGCTGCTGTAAAAGAAACGATGGATGAAATGCTATTAAAGGGGGTGATTGAACCAGAGAACACATCCAGTTGGATTTCATCAACAGTAGTTACAGAGAAATCTGATAGGCAGTACAGGTTTTGTGTTGACCTTAGGTCTCTTAACCAGAAAGTGGTGATGGACACTTACCCTTTGCCGAACATAAATGAGTTGATATTGGCTTTAGAGGGTAGGAAGTAGTTTTCAAAACTAGATTTGAAAAATGCTTACCACCAGATCAAGTCAAATGAGCAGTCTAAAATACTGACAGCCTTTATTACCATGGAGGGTACATTTCAATTCACACGAATGCCGTTTGGTTTAAATTTGGCGGACAGTTTGTTTCTGAGAATGCTGAACGAGGTGTTTAAGGGTATGAATACAATTGTTTCAAGATGAATTATCAATAAACATTTTTAACTCACTTCTGGTTGTTGTGTCATCGATGCGGGATGCAAGACTCTCCTACCCAGCAGAAGTACTCTTCTTAGCGTACAAGGAGATTTACATCCTGGCCAACAGCACATTCACCTACCAAGCACAAGCGCTTTGTTTAATATGGAGAAGGCTTGTGTGAGGGCTCAAGTTCTCTTTCCTACCCAGCACTGGTGCTCTAGGTTTATGTTTGTAAAGAACTGGAGACCAAGCAGATTGCATGCCAAATACCATTGTTCTGACTTCCTCCTGTTTCCAGCACTTCTGTATTCTATATATTCAGATTAGAGCAATAGTAACACTGTCCTTTATTGTGCTATGAAATGGCAGATGTGGCAAGAGCTGTTAAAAAAAATAAAGTTCCTGCTGTTATTATTACATTGGTACCTGCAACTCGACCACATAGTGAGCCAAGAAGGTGCGCTCAAATGTATTGTTATTGGCATCTTCTGATAGTAAATCCAAATGACCAGAAAACAGACTGCACTAATTTCAATAAGTGACAAACAGGCCATGACAGCAGCATGTACCAGAAGAAGGCTGTAGAGAGCAGAAGAACGATGAGCTCATGAAGGCCAGCTTCTCACACCAGCTTATCTGAAGAGATAGAGCCCCCGCAGTGACTGCTTACAGACAAATCTTGAATGAAACTGAATAAGCGAAAAAACACAATCTTGTGCACATCTCCACAAACAACACCAGGCTCCGGTCTCAGAAGGTAAAATCAGAACCACAGGAAAAAGTCACTCTGGACTCTCAAAAATATGCTGCAATACCATACTACTGGCCAACTGTGTGCTGTACAAATATCAAAAATGAGACGTACCTCTGGCTTGCGATGATCATCAGCATCTGATCCCTCGAGCGGAGTAACAAATCCACAGACAGGATTCTTTCTCTTCTCAACATCTGAAGAATAACACAGCAGTGTTAGCCCTGGCATGGAACACAAAGTGTGGAGACAGACATCTGAATATTCAGCACACCCGGTCCCAGCGTACAGAGCAGGTGCCCCTTGCACTGCTGAAGCTGCTGGTGAAGCCCAAATACTAAAACTATGGTGAAGCAGGGGTGTTTGAGGGGTGCTGGTATGGTTGTGTGGGGTCTCACTAGTGAAATAGCTAAAGCTGTGGTCAAGGATTGAGGTACAAGGACAGAGTTGTATGCACTGCTCCAGAAGCACAGCAGACTGGAACCTTGCAGAGCATGGTTGACGTGCATGACCGCAGCTGCCTATTGTTAACATGGCTGATCCAGACAGAAAGGTACAGGTACGAGACTGCAGTGTACTGCTGGAAAAGGCAGTAAAGAAGGTAAGCACTGGATTGAGGTCCAACAGCAGAGCTATGCATCAGGCCTGAGTCATGGAACAGATGGCAGTGCTAATGGTTGAGGCTGAGGTGTGTAAGCAGAGCTGCATACTGATAGCCGTGATGAAATAGCAAAGGTGGTCTGGGCTAGGTATGAGCGCATTGGCAGAGCTGTGTGCTAGGTATGAATGCAGGAGGGTTCCTTGTTTATGTTCGGGCAGAGCTGTGTGCTAAGTATGAATGCAGGGGGGTTCCTTGTTTATGTTCGGGCAGAGCTGTGTGGTAGGTATGAATGCAGGGGGGTTCCTTGTTGGACCTGCAGCCTTGTTTATGTTCGGGCAGAGTTGTGTGCTAGGTATGAATGCAGGGGGTTCCTTGTTTGAACAGCAGCCTTGTTTGTTTATGTTCGGGCAGAGTTGTGTGCTAGGTATGAATGCAGGGGGGTTCCTTGTTTGAACAGCAGCCTTGTTTATGTTCGGGCAGAGCTGTGTGCTAGGTATGAATGCAGGAGGGTTCCTTGTTTATGTTCGGGCAGAGCTGTGTGCTAAGTATGAATGCAGGGGGGTTCCTTGTTTATGTTCGGGCAGAGCTGTGTGCTAAGTATGAATGCAGGGGGGTTCCTTGTTTATGTTCGGGCAGAGCTGTGTGCTAAGTATGAATGCAGGGGGGTTCCTTGTTTGAACAGCAGCCTTGTTTATGTTCTGGAAGAGCTGTGTGCTAGGTATGAATGCAGGAGGGTTCCTTGTTTATGTTCTGGTAGAGCTGTGTGCTAGGTATGAAGTCAGGGGGGTTCCTTGTTTATGTTCGGGCAGAGCTGTGTGCTAAGTATGAATGCAGGGGGGTTCCTTGTTTATGTTCGGGCAGAGCTGTGTGCTAAGTATGAATGCAGGGGGGTTCCTTGTTTATGTTCGGGCAGAGCTGTGTGCTAAGTATGAATGCAGGGGGGTTCCTTGTTTGAACAGCAGCCTTGTTTATGTTCTGGAAGAGCTGTGTGCTAGGTATGAATGCAGGAGGGTTCCTTGTTTATGTTCTGGTAGAGCTGTGTGCTAGGTATGAAGTCAGGGGGGTTCCTTGTTTATGTTCGGGCAGAGCTGTGTGCTAAGTATGAATGCAGGGGGGTTCCTTGTTTATGTTAGGGCAGAGCTGTGTGCTAAGTATGAATGCAGGGGGGTTCCTTGTTTATGTTCGGGCAGAGCTGTGTGCTAGGTATGAATGCAGGGGGGTTCCTTGTTTGAACAGCAGCCTTGTTTATGTTCTGGAAGAGCTGTGTGCTAGGTATGAATGCAGGGGGTTCCTTGTTTGAACAGCAGCCTTGTTTATGTTCGGGCAGAGCTGTGTGCTAAGTATGAATGCAGGGGGGTTCCTTGTTTATGTTCGGGCAGAGCTGTGTGCTAAGTATGAATGCAGGGGGGTTCCTTGTTTATGTTCTGGAAGAGCTGTGTGCTAGGTATGAATGCAGGGGGTTCCTTGTTTGAACAGCAGCCTTGTTTGTTTATGTTCGGGCAGAGTTGTGTGCTAGGTATGAATGCAGGGGGGTTCCTTGTTTATGTTCGGGCAGAGCTGTGTGCTAAGTATGAATGCAGGGGGGTTCCTTGTTTGAACAGCAGCCTTGTTTATGTTCGGGCAGAGCTGTGTGCTAGGTATGAATGCAGGAGGGTTCCTTGTTTATGTTCGGGCAGAGCTGTGTGCTAAGTATGAATGCAGGGGGGTTCCTTGTTTATGTTCGGGCAGAGCTGTGTGCTAAGTATGAATGCAGGGGGGTTCCTTGTTTATGTTCGGGCAGAGCTGTGTGCTAGGTATGAATGCAGGGGGTTCCTTGTTTGAACAGCAGCCTTGTTTGTTTATGTTCGGGCAGAGTTGTGTGCTAGGTATGAATGCAGGAGGGTTCCTTGTTTATGTTCGGGCAGAGCTGTGTGCTAAGTATGAATGCAGGGGGGTTCCTTGTTTATGTTCGGGCAGAGCTGTGTGCTAGGTATGAATGCAGGGGGGTTCCTTGTTTGAACAGCAGCCTTGTTTATGTTCTGGAAGAGCTGTGTGCTAGGTATGAATGCAGGGGGTTCCTTGTTTGAACAGCAGCCTTGTTTGTTTATGTTCGGGCAGAGTTGTGTGCTAGGTATGAATGCAGGGGGGTTCCTTGTTTATGTTCGGGCAGAGCTGTGTGCTAAGTATGAATGCAGGGGGGTTCCTTGTTTGAACAGCAGCCTTGTTTATGTTCGGGCAGAGCTGTGTGCTAGGTATGAATGCAGGAGGGTTCCTTGTTTATGTTCGGGCAGAGCTGTGTGCTAAGTATGAATGCAGGGGGGTTCCTTGTTTATGTTCGGGCAGAGCTGTGTGCTAAGTATGAATGCAGGGGGGTTCCTTGTTTATGTTCGGGCAGAGCTGTGTGCTAGGTATGAATGCAGGGGGTTCCTTGTTTGAACAGCAGCCTTGTTTGTTTATGTTCGGGCAGAGCTGTGTGCTAGGTATGAAGTCAGGGGGGTTCCTTGTTGGAACAGCAGCCTTGTTTATGTTCGGGCAGAGCTGTGTGCTAGGTATGAAGTCAGGGGGGTTCCTTGTTTGAACACCAGCCTTGTTTATGTTCGGGCAGAGCTGTGTGGTAGGTATGAATGCAGGGAGATTCCTTGTTTATGTTCGGGCAGAGCTGTGTGCTAGGTATGAATGCAGGGGGGTTCCTTGTTTGAACAGCAGCCTTGTTTATGTTCGGGCAGAGCTGTGTGCTAGGTATGAATGCAGGGGGGTTCCTTGTTTGAACAGCAGCCTTGTTTATGTTCTGGTAGAGCTGTGTGCTAGGTATGAAGTCAGGGGGGTTCCTTGTTTATGTTCGGGCAGAGCTGTGTGCTAGGTATGAATGCAGGGGGGTTCCTTGTTTGAACAGCAGCCTTGTTTATGTTCTGGAAGAGCTGTGTGCTAGGTATGAATGCAGGGGGTTCCTTGTTTGAACAGCAGCCTTGTTTGTTTATGTTCGGGCAGAGTTGTGTGCTAGGTATGAATGCAGGGGGGTTCCTTGTTTATGTTCTGGAAGAGCTGTGTGCTAAGTATGAATGCAGGGGGGTTCCTTGTTTATGTTCGGGCAGAGCTGTGTGCTAAGTATGAATGCAGGGGGGTTCCTTGTTTATGTTCGGGCAGAGCTGTGTGCTAGGTATGAATGCAGGGGGGTTCCTTGTTTGAACAGCAGCCTTGTTTATGTTCGGGCAGAGCTGTGTGCTAGGTATGAATGCAGGGGGGTTCCTTGTTTGAACAGCAGCCTTGTTTATGTTCGGGCAGAGCTGTGTGCTAGGTATGAATGCAGGGGGGTTCCTTGTTTATGTTCTGGAAGAGCTGTGTGCTAGGTATGAAGTCAGGGGGGTTCCTTGTTGGAACAGCAGCCTTGTTTATGTTCGGGCAGAGCTGTGTGCTAGGTATGAATGCAGGGGGGTTCCTTGTTTGAACAGCAGCCTTGTTTATGTTCGGGCAGAGCTGTGTGGTAGGTATGAATGCAGGGAGATTCCTTGTTTATGTTCGGGCAGAGCTGTGTGCTAGGTATGAATGCAGGGGGGTTCCTTGTTTGAACAGCAGCCTTGTTTATGTTCGGGCAGAGCTGTGTGCTAGGTATGAATGCAGGGGGGTTCCTTGTTTGAACAGCAGCCTTGTTTATGTTCGGGCAGAGCTGTGTGCTAGGTATGAATGCAGGGGGGTTCCTTGTTTGAACAGCAGCCTTGTTTATGTTCTGGCAGAGCTGTGCTAGGTACGAATGCAGTGGGGTTCCTTCTTGAAACAGCAGCCTTGTTTATGTTCGGGCAGAGCTGTGCTAGGTATGAATGCAGGGGGGTTCCTTGTTTGAACTGCAGCCTTGTTTATATTGTAGAATAGCAGCGGTGCAGCACGTTAAGCTCAAGTTCTCTCACTGTCTCAATACTAGAACAGCAGGAGTGCAAGGTCAGGACTGGTTGCAAGGTCTGAGCTGTATACTCTGGCATTAATACCGCTAGTCTGTCGTGACTGAGGAAACCCCGTGGAGGCCTCTATTGGGCCCCACCGCCCCAGTGCTGGATTAACAGCAATGAAGGTCGGAACTGAGAAGCTCTGGTAGAGCGTCTCTCTGCTGAATGTCAGTGATGAGGTGATGGATTGCATTTGACTGCCAGATTCGCAAGGTGCTGTTCCTAGGACTGAGGTGCACGAGCACAGGTGTTACTGCCAGGGCGGCAGAAATGATGACACGCTGGATCATGGCGTAGGATGTGGCATGACTTCGAGTTAAAGATTCAGGCTCGTGTATCGGCGTTGGCTCTACATCCTGTGATTTTGGGCAAATCACTTAATTTTCCTGTGCCTATGGACAGCGGCTGGATACCCACATGGGTAAGCCATGCTCTACAAATTCGAGTAGGTATTTATTTATGTTGTAGGTCACTTACACTGGATGTACCAGGCTCTCCAGATTGCATTGTTCAGGCGGATCTTGTCCCTGCACAGCAGACGCAGGCCCTTGAAGTTCTTCCACTTCGGAGACACCAGTTTCCCACTGAAAATGAAAATACATTTGAGAGGTTTAAGAGCAACTGCAATTTAAGGAGGCGAGGAAAGCATCAGGGAACACACCTCTTGGGGGAATATTATTCAGTGCACCGCTGGGGCAAGAAGAGGTGGTTTGAGAAAAGTATAAATAGATTAAGGTGAAGGGGAGTACAGCATCCCCGTCTTTATCAACTGAGAGACAAACAGAATGATGGGGGGATTATTGCACAAGAGAAACGCCAGAAACTCACGGGGGAACTTTAACACAAGAGCGAGACTGGGATTCACGTGCTTTTAAACCCGGTCCGCCAACGAGATGTTAATCAGCAGCATATTCTGACTGACCACTAGGTGTCAGTAAAGGACCATTTTTATCATCTTCGTCTTTCAAGAGATGGGAGGTTTTAAGAAAATTGCAATGCTTAAAAAGGCCATTAAAACTCAATTCTCTTGCATTGTACCTGCCTTTCAAATATTTAAACATTTCTTGATGCTCAATCCATAAATCCCTGAAATTCCTTCTCTTCACTTGCAAACACAGTATAAAATAGACCTAGTTAAATATGAAACTCTACGAGGAGGGCTTTTTGACCATTTTAGGTCTCACCTGCGTCAGCGCGCGCCTTCTCACTTGCATGAGATATTGTCTTTTTCAAGGGGTCTGGGGCCCACCCACAACCAGGGGCGTAGGAGACACCAAAATTCTGGGGGGGACAAGGACAACCTTGTGGACTTTCCCGTAACTGTATACAAACCACCACCCGTTAAACAAATACAATCACATACTTTTGAAGTGAAATATTGAGAAAAGCAGACACGTAGTCACAGTTTGCATTATGCTTTATTGTTATTTACATTCATATAGTAATCAGACCAAATGTAAAAAAACACATGCATATGAATCTTGCATCTTCACGCACCAAGCAAACAAAGGTCGCTGACTTAGGGTAGGGCGTCGTGTTTGCAAGTGCATTATGGTTTGAAAAGTACCTGCTGCTGTCTGTATTCCTGGTCTCCAGCAATTTTCAGGCAAAAATAAAAATGTGAAGATAACTTTGGTGATTAATGTTCTTTATTGAGAGAGATTGGAGGTTTGTCTAGTGGAAGTTTTGACTCATGGTAAGGTAGCCACAGTGGGGTAATATGCCTGCTGCAAAGAACGTGTAACACGCAGATCACAACATGCATATCATATAAATAGGTCAGTGAGTTACTGCTTTTGTATGAGAGATTCTTTTGGTATTTGCAGTTCGGGAGTTAAAATCCTAACATTGAACAGTTAGCTATTAGCCATCATCAAAGAGCTGCATGAAAACTTTAAGGTATAGATTAGGACATTATGATTTTTCCCCAGTCTTTCCTTATCCTAATGTTGGAAAATGGGTTCATTAGGATAGACATCAATTCTGATTATTAAAGAGAACCCCCAACCATGGTGTTATGTTTTAAATTCTGAGTTTGTACTTCTCTAATGTTGCAAAGCCACCCTGTGCCCTGGGCACTCCCCAAACTTTTTTCTGACTGGTACTGGTGGTACCTGACTCTGACTGACCCTGGACTCTGCCTAAACAGGCCCAGGGCCAGTGCTATTCTGAAAGAGACACTTAAAAATATAGTGAAAACACTTATACACTGGGGTGCACTATGGGTTAGGGTACCCCTAGGATTGGCATGACCTCTCCTACAAGGCCCTAGTACATAATAGGGCAGGGGGATTAGAACTACCTTTAAGTCCCTAGAATATAATAGGGCATGGCAGTTTAGAGACCAGCAGCCCTTTCTGCGCTAGCATGTGTGCACTGCTGAAGCCTGAGGTCAGTTTAAAAGTAGCCCTGGGTTGTAGGACTGCTTTTAAAATGCAAATTGTGACCAAACTCGACTTTTCCGTTTGGTGAACTGCCAAATTTATCAACTACAATGTTGGGGCAAAACTAAGTTAAATGGAAAAATGTTTTCCACTTAACTATGGCTTTATCATATTTGCCACATAATACATAATCTGCTGCATATTCTAACAATTTCACCCAAAAATATTTTGTAGCTCAAACGGATCAAAAATTACTGAAAGAAATGTGACCTATGTTGCTGTGAAGTGTAGAGCCCTTTGCAAGGTTGACTGGTCACCTTTCCCACTGCTGCATTTGTATGTTACACAGGTACTAATGAGGCAAAAGCTTTGCAGAGGCTGTTAGTAGGTATAAATATGTCAAAATACTAAAGCATCATAAAATGTACCGCATCACGCTGCAGCCTTTTTATTGTTGCCTAATTTAGTCAACACTGCAACATAATTTTGGCTTCCATTGCCGCATAATTCCAGTGGCCCGAAAGCAGGCTGCACATGTTAAAAGTGTTTGTGCATGAAGCAGAGACCAAGAAGTTTGCAAACTTAGGGCTGATTATGATGGCAGACGGACTTCAGTCTGTCTGACATCGAATCAGGGAATGGGACAGCTGGCCTTCAAGGTGGCGGCCCCACGATAGGCATTACAGTGCGACCGCCACTACAGCGTTCGCAGTGCCTATCTTTTACATTGCAGCAGGTGCTGCTGGCTGCATCATCCGCCGCAATGTAAAAAAGGGACATATTACTTATATCACTGCACTACGTGGCTGGCACAATGCGGTGCCTGCCACATGGTGCAGTGATATGTAAGGGGGCATCATAGATGCCCCCTTGGTCCCATGTCTGGGGGTTAGGGGGAAAGGGGCCTGCTATGGGCCTCAAATGTCCCTTTCCGTCAACTCTTCCATGGCGGTTGAACAGCCATGGCTAGGCAGGCGGGTAAGGGACATTGTAATCCCTAGTGCGGTGCCTGGTAGGCACCACCAGCATTGTAGGAACCAAGAGCCCCTCCACGGCACTGGAGGGCTCAAGGAGCCCATCGGGTGTTTGGCGGTTGGTCTTTCCGACCGCCAGGGAGCCACTCGTCATTGTAATATGGCGGGCGGTGATGCAGTCACCGATAGCGATGGGACCGCCAACGACGTGGCGGTCTCACCGCTATTATAATCAGACCGCCATTATAATCACCCCCTAAGTTTGGTGTGCATGCAAATCCTACATTGCCAACCCCTGGGAAGTTGCACTACTATTGCTGAAAAAGGCCAAAGGAGGTACCAATGGGTGAGGTGGACTGGCCTCAAGGGTCTTGTGACCTCAGCGACAGTCACAGTTGATCTAGGGTGTGCTTTTTCGTATGCCTGCTCGCAAGACTGGAGATGAACTGCAGTATGGATTGTGGTGGCCAGGCCTTCAAGGTTAACTCACTGTTAGGGTCCACCTGCGGGTGCTAAGACACCAGGGCTTCTAAGGTCGATTGGGCCTTCTAAGGTCTAGCATTGGAATGAGCTCTGCCAGGAGTGTGATCTGGGGGACTGGTCATGAAGGCTGAACATTGTTCTCCAGTTCCAAATTCAGCATCCCTGGCCAGAGTGCCACATCCTCTCCCACACTGAACACCATACTGCGCCACTGAGAGAAACTCGCACTGCCTTCAGCTACAACTCAATTGTGCTGCGACTAAATTCAAATTATGCACTAGACAACAGTAAAATGCTACCTGAAAAAAATAACACCCTAGAAAAACCAAACACTCCTAGAGAATACAAGAATAAGCAAAGTATGTGAACTGTAATCAGTAACATCATTGTTACCTTAACTGTTTAAAACTCATTATTCAGAAATCAGTAAGCAATTTTGACTGAAAAGTTCAGGACATGGCTAAAGGACCAGAAAGGGACCCGTTTCAATGTCCATTGCTTATATCCTTACAAAATATAAGCAGTTTGGTTTAAATAAGACCACATCTCCGAACACAGAGCCGCATGTTATAAGCTAAAATAATTAAAACTGTTGAAAAGTATCATTTTAAACGTTTCCACTCCACCCATCAACCAGGTATTGCAGTCCCTTTAGGAATGGTGCACTTCCCCACCCTGGGAAAACAATGTTGTTGAAAGAAAGTAGCGCTTTCACTGGCAAACTCTGTAAAGTGGTGCTAATGTGTGTGGGTGTAAATAACAATCTGGCCTGTCTGCTGACCACTCTGTATTGCTTTATTTGGTTATTTAAATATTTTTCTCTCTGTCCCGAGGTTTTTCTTTTGAACAGAAAATGGTCAGAAAATGAGGGCATTTCAAGGCAAAGTGTTCCGCTCTTTTTTTTTGGATCCATTTCACAGGGGAACAAATGACAGAAAATGAGAAGCAAGAGAGAGTACACGAGCTGTCTCTTTAAATCTAACGTAAGGAGGAGCGAGACAGAGACAGAACGAGATGGAGAAATAAAGAGAGAGAGAGGGGAGGAGGACAGATACCAGACGCAGACCAGGAGAAGTTGACACTGTCCTTGCCTTCTGTGGGCATGAAGGAAAAGAGACAACTGTTTTTTTCCTTCTCTGCCCTTCCCAGAACTCAGAGCCTTCCTGCAGCATAACAAAGGGCAGAGATCAGGTGGCCTCTTTTACTCCAGGCAGGTCAAGTGCAGGGCCATTAGGAAGCTCTTTCGCGTGCTAATGGCCCTGCGACTAACAAAAGGGAGAGGGGAAATTCTTTTGTCCCCTCGCCACCCCTACCCTTATCCCCCATGTCCCCCCCACTCCAAAAGCTGGGGGGATATGTCCCCCGCGTCCCCCACACTTCCTACTCCCATGCCCACAACTTCTCATTCGTGGACTTCATTTTTTACTCTCATCCGTCTGAGTTGCTCCCTCCCCCCTCCACCCGGGGGTCTTCCTCTTCAGCCCTGGTCGTGTTGCCTATTCCCTTCATCCCACCCCCTTGTTGTCCCTATTGCTTCCCCCTCCACCCCCTCCAACAACCATAAGGAATAAAAGCTCTATAACATGGCAAGCTCCGACTGTTATTTGTACTGTTGAAGCTGTCCACCTCTACGGCGAATGACAAAGCCCATAGCTCGTGCTCAGGCTTGGTTTCAGAGCTACGCCTTTGGGGTTTACCTTAGACCCTGCTGCTCCAACTCTCACTTCATTTATGAAGCTCGTAGCCAAATCAAGTAATTTCTTCCTATTTCTCACAAATTAAAAACACTTTAACACTCTGGCTTGTCTGGAAAAAACAAACACAAGCTTTCCTTTAAAGACTTTGGCAAAGCACTGGTGACAAGTTCATCACAATCTGCATTTGCCCCTCATAGCGTTCATGTACATTTGTTAGTCAAACACATCTCTCTTCAAGACATAATCAGCTACATCTCACCCTTAAAAAAACTGCCTCTCGCTTTCAACTGAAGAATTAAATTCAATGTTAGCTATTGTTACATATAACAAAATATACCATAACAAACCACTTTATCTCATCTCATGACTTGCTCACCACTGCAGGAAACTTGAGGGTGTTGGGTCTCCCAAGCGAGAAATCCTCTAGCACCAAGGCACAAAATCAACACTCTCAGGTGTTGAGACCACCAAAAGGAACTCTGGTCCTGTGGAACACCAATCTCAACCGAAAATCTCTCCTTTAAGAAGGTGGTTAAAGACACACCCTTCTATTTGCGAACAACAGTTATTTTGTTCTGTTCTCTCTAGTTTACGTCCAGTCTCCATCAGTTTATACTTCAAACTGACAATACCAGCAAGACAAAAAATCCCTTTTGGAGAATAGTAAAATAAAATAAAATAAAAATTAAAAAAAACATTTCCACACAAAAACAAAATACCAAACTCAGATTGGAAATCGCTGACACAGTGCTTACAATTAGAAAATAGGGTGTGTGTGTTATACAAAATAATTGAGATTCTGCAATCTCTGTATCAATCAGTCGATTTGTAGAGCAGGAGAAGGATCATCCTCTGCTTTTGTTTCAGTGGATGCAGGGGGTGTGGGCAAGCATGAGAGATGCAGGCTGGTTGAAGGTCAGGTGGCGATTAATGTAGGCAGGTCCTTAGTTGTATAGGGCAATGTATGTGTGGGTGAGCAGTTTAGATTGCCATCTCTTCTGTATAGGGAGCCAGTGTAGGTCCTTGAAATGGGGGGAGTGATGTGGGTTCATCTGGGGATGTCGAGTCTGGCTGCAGCATTTTGTATGATCTGCATTCTCTGAAGGGGATGTGTGGCGATTCCTGAGCAGAGAGAGTTGCTGTAGTCCAGCCAGCTGGGGACGAGGGCCTGTGTGATTGTGCATCTGGTGCTTTGGGGTAGCCATTAGAAGGTTTCATGCAGAATGCAGAGGATGAAGAAACAGGTCGAGGAGACGGCATTGACCTGGGACTTCATGGTCAGCTTGCCTGTCTCTAATTTCTTTATAATCGGCGACTACTGATGCACTCAGTGGCCAATTATAAATAAGCCACATCAGAATTTAACCACTTGGCTGCTAAGGCTTTTCCCCTCCTGTGTTGATTGATTGATAATCCCATTATACATGACGAGTTCACCTTGTCATGAGCACAGCTCCAGTGTGCCTCATGACGAGCTCACCTTGTCATGAGCATGCAAGAGGTTAACTGTTATAAGTTATTGTAGTCGAGTTCTGACGTCACAATGCAGAGCCAACAGCCAGGTGAAAGGCAGGTCTGGTCACTTAGCAGCTGTTTATAGCAACGAAAATGAAACATTGCTTTTTAACCTTCTGCTCTATTTTTCTACTTTACAGTGACTTGCAAATAGAAGGATAATTTTTTGCTTTCTTTAGATAATTATAAAAAAGAAGGACCTTTCAGCATGTCTCTACACATTCTGTCCTACCACAGCTTCTTCTTTTTTTAAAACTATCTTGTATTGATCTGTTTCTCATATCTTTTTTCAACAAATATCTAACAGGTTTTTGATGTATTTAATTCTGCATAAGAGGTTACATTTTTTATCTTCATGTTTGCAAGCATGCTCTCTCTTGCGCATGGAAGAGCTACACTCCAATGTTTTAAGTGGTTTGTGGGAAAAGCGATGGTATGACCATATATTATATGGGCAGGTGAGTGTATGGGCATGGACTGTATGTTGTGCGGGAGTAGTCGGGACTATACTCCGAGTGTTAGGCGTTCTTCCTGTGTGCCCTAATCGCTCGTAGTACAGCGGAGCGGGTGGTTTTATTCTCCCCAGGATCCCCACTGATGACCGATGGAGTCAGTGACAGGGTCTCCTTTTGTTGTTGGCATTTGGTGAAGTAGGAGTCAGTGTGGCACACACCTCAGGCTTTGGCCAGGTGGTGCGTCACGCAGGTCTCCCGCTTCCATACCGACACCGCACTTTGGGCAACCACCATAAACAACGACAGAGGGCCATTTAGTGAGGGCACCAGGGTGACTAGTCGCCCTCCCACAGGCTGCCTCCATGAGTAGGGCCTCCACAGACCCAGACGCGGATGCGATGGGCACTGCGGCCCCCTACACATAGTGGGCTCCATTAATTCTTTTGCCTCTCCCCCCGCCCCCATTTACCCTCTCTCTCCCCCACTCCAGGACAACTAAACTGAGGTGTCTATTGCCGGGGAGACCGCTGAAGCAAGCGCTTCCAGCTAGTCGGGTGAGACATTTCATGCCATCTTCTGTCACCTGCGATTCATTTGTGTTTTCCTCCAGTCATTTAGCTTTTAACCTTTTAACTTTTTCCTCCCACATTTAATTAGAGTTTAGAGCGTGCACCGTTGACCTATCTTGCTCTTGTCAGATGTACCGCACTTTGTGAGTTTTTCGTGATGACTTAACTGACCACTTTTGCCTATGTTTGTGTTTATGTCATCCCTTTTAGGTTCCACTAGCCTTGGCGGGACTCTGTTCTCGCATACTAATTTAGTGGTGGGTAGGAACGCTTCGTCCAGACCACCGAGTGTAGATAGTTTTTTGGTCCTGATGAAATGCACTGTATCGCTTGTGACATATTGCGTGAAACATGTTGACGATTGATATAGAGTAGAGCCTTGCTCCCCTGGACCCTTGAGCCAGAGAGCAACCATTTTTTTTGTTTTTAATAAGGTGGGTTACAACTCTATTAAAGTTCCTCTGTGGACAACCCAATCCTTTTTTAACCACTCACATACATCTACAAACCCCTTTCCCTAGGGCCCTCACACCCATGGCACCAAAGGCACGAACAAAAGATCTCCGCTAAAGAGCCCCTTTATGGGCGCCCGTTGGGTATTGCACCGCCGACCCGACGAGGAGCGAGCCCATATGATGAAGCATGACACCTAGCTTGCTGGGTGTGTGAGGACTCTAGTTCCAACAAGGAGGATTCCCTTCCACTGTGCCTTCACTCTGGTTCATCTGCCCTTTGTACTCTGGAGAACTGCGTACTCTCTTTTTGGTCTAATATAAAGTACCCCCTGCCATATGTGATAAGGATATTGTAAATCACCTCAGAGTTCCATAACCTTCGGCCTCGTTCACTATACTATAAGCACATCCGCTTGTTCGTATATTTTTACTGCTAGATTTGGTTTTGCTGCGGTTGTAACACCGGGGGCACAATGCACAATCCACTTCATGGATATACCAAATGCATGGAAGGTTTGAAGATAAAGTTAATTTTTGCTTTACTTGTAATTGGGGTGGTCCTTTTTCATTATCCAAAAGTCAATACTATGGCATTGATTGTATGAGGTTATTTAGCCTTCTAATGCAATATTTTTATCAAATGATACAAATAAGAACCATTGTTGAATAAAGACTCTAATCTAAAGCCACATTTTCCCAAAGCAGATCCAGAGATTCACTAGACCAAAGATTCTGGGACTTACTGTCATTTTCACACACTACGACATTTCTCACTACTCTTCAATACCAGCATTCTCTTTTTGTCCTTCCAATACTCATATGACCTTCATGGCGCAAGTCAGGTATTTTGACTCTCAATTAACTGGCAGAATCACGCTGCATTACCTGAATAAGAATTGTTCATGAGTACCCAACTCATTATGAATTTCTCAAAATGCTCTCAGTTTGAGATCCACTTCAGTCTTATTTTTCCAACCAACTACTACACACCTCTTCGCTTCTTGCAAAACAACATCCTTATGGCACACATCATCTTCTGCAATTCTCATAACCATCTCATCTACTTCTACTTCTATCATCGGACACTACATCCTGCTAATAACATACAAAAACACGTTTTTCTTCTCAGGAACATATGCCACATCAAACACGGAGGGTTGGAAACAGAGAGACAACCTGGATACCCTGAGAAAAGCCGCAGTATATTCATCAGTGGTCAATAGTTTCTTCAAGGATTTGTGGTCATATATTTGCAAAAATATTCTAAAGCTCAAACCCAAACCAAAGTATTGTTCACTTACTGTGTATCTCTCCTCAGTAGCAGAGAGTGAACGAGATTCATTGGCTATGACACTTCCTTACCCTCTCAATCTAGCTAAGTAGTTGAATTCCCAAAACACTTACCACTGGCTTCAGTTGTCACAAATGTGTAAACTCTGGGATCATATGCATGTAAAGTGCAAGCTTTACACATCGCTTATTCTACTTTTTCAAAGCCATCTTGACACTCCTTAGACCAAGCAAATTTAGACCTCTTTTAAATAGGGCCCTTATGAAAAGGCCTCTCAGAGAAATTTCTAACCACCTTTGAATATAATTCAGCCATACCAAGAGATGGCCTGAAATCATCTTTCGATAGGGGTGGCGGTGCCACTAATTGTTTCCTGAGGTGTAATGCCTTGTTTGCTGACTTCATGCCGTAAGCGAGTGACCTTTTGCTCAGCAAACTTGCGCTTACTAATATCAGCAGTGAGACCTTTTTTTGTATCATTTTCCAAAATTCCATAGACTTTGAATAAAGATAAGTCATGCTCTTTGTTGTCTTTACTCACAACCAAGATGTCATTTTAGAAGCATTCCACCACTAGCAGATCAACAAATAATTCTGTCATCAACTTTGAGTAAACAGCAGCGGCCAAAACTAACCCAATAGGCATCTGAAAGAATAGATTTCACCCAACAGGTGCATTAAAAGCAGTCAAAGGACGAATTTCTGGGTGTAGTGCTTTTTGGTGATATCCCGAGAACAGATCGGATGTTAAAAACCACCTTGCATTCCTCATGATAGTAGGCATCTTATCAATCCGTCAAAAAGGAAACTGGTCAAGAACAATATGGTCATTAAGAGAACTTAGATTGACACGTAGTCTTTTTTTTTTGGTTGGCATGGCATGCCGCCATCACCCGAGAGATCCAGTAGACTAACTCAATAGGTTCAATAACTTTTGCTTCACACAGTTTCTTAAATTCAATTCTAACATCATCACTGATTTAACTTATGAATCCATGCAAACTCTCATTTCTCCCTTAAAAACACTAGGATATTTCTTTAAAACCAAATGTTTCATGATTTCACCAACTCGTTCGACTAGGATCTGATCAACACTATTAGAATCCAGAACAATGAGCAACACTCTCTGATCCTTCCATCCAAGCCCAGATTGTGCCTCCATTCATCATTTGCACAGTGCTTTCCTATCCTTAAACATGAAAATAAGAGCTCTATGGCCAAACATTTCAATACTTCGCCCAGTGTAACTCTCAAGATAAATATCATGAAGATTCAGACGGCAAAAAGTTTAGCAAATTCATCTTCTCAAACTTTCTTGGGAATGATAGCACAGGGTGTCACTTGGAGACATACTCCACCAAAAGTTATCCAACATAACATTTTGTTGTATTATGATTCTTTTACATTCAAAACTTTTTATTACTGAATACTAGCAGAGGTCTTTGAGTCATCCTCACTGGAAACCTAACTGTCAAAGCCCTCAGAAATGCATTGCTCAGTCTGCTTTTATTTCTTTCTTTCTGCGAATCCTAGTGAAATGTCCAACCAAATCCTGTGACACTCCAGTACTTGACCCGCTTGATTGCCTGCCTTTTGTCCCTAAGGCGCTGTGGAGGCGGAGTTGTAAAGTCATCGCGCATAAAGTGCATTTACAAAGTGCAATTTTCCAACCATACATCCTGGAGTGCTAATTTTAATTGATTATTTTTTTAAAGTAAGTAAAGACAACAGACTTACTAGATTCCAAGCACCTCCTAACTCATCTCCAGTAACAGCCGAATAATACAAATTTAAAAAAAGCAAAATACTCAACTGCTAATCCCAAGAGAAGTACCTAATACAAAATGCAAAGTGTTAGGTGCAATTTTGAAAAGTAAGCATATCTTATTATTTACCACTTTAATACTAAAACAAAATATAGATTGCTGACATCCTTGCATACTTGCTACTAGTATTAACTTTAAAAAATGTACCTTTAGCACTGCTCATTTAGAACAGAGTACTGAGCATCTTGCGTTTAATATTACACTTAATATTTATCTAGCTCCCAGGAAGCAAAGAAGGAATTCATAAACATCATCCATTTGCTGCCATTAATGAAGAAAAACCTAACCATATCCCGTTAAATCTGCGTGTAACAACGATACGTTTAGTATATGCCTCTGAGAACGCATATGCCCTAGCCATTTTACCATACCACTGCTGTACTGATGGTATCCTATCTGATTTCCAATTCTGAAAAATCAGGGATCTAGCTGACGATATAGCAATTGAGGCAAAATACTGATGATATTTCTTCCGATTATAAACCTCATATGAGAAACAAGGCAACACCAATATGAATGACAGCGCAATTTGTACAGATAGCGATTGATTAATAACCTTAAACACATCTTCCCAGAATTGTTGTAAATGGAAACAGTGAAAAAATATATGATTCCAGCCTTCTGCTCCTCTAGCTTGACATTTAAAACATTGATCTAATAGCAGTGGAAATATCTTATGTAAACGCTTAGGTGTATAATAAGTCAAACATCTTGATAGAAAAGCCATGCTTTTTTAATTGGCTGCTCTCACGTCACTTAATAACTGCCATTGTTTTATATTAAGTATACGCCCAGTTTCTTATTCTACTTTAAACAAGAATCGATCTATCTCTTTCTGTTCAATAGTCTGGCGTAAAAGACGATACTAGCTAACCACTCCAAGCAATTTGTTCTTGTGTATTTGCGAGAGTATTGTCATCGTCGAAGCACTAAACAGCACATAATTATCTCTTAAAAAGCTATTCAGTTGGTTAAAACTAAGACAGAGGGGTTCATTCTGACGACCAAACTGCTCTTTGAACAAATACCAAGTAATAAGATTTATTAGGCTGTAGCAGAATAGGAGATTTGACAGCAATATCATACAGTGTCTAATGTAGATAATCTTGTAGAGGCTGATATTTTCATGAAAAAAAAATGTAAGGTCACGTGAAAAATTGTTCATCGTAAGTGTAGTAGCACAACATAAAAATATACTTAAGACTGGGAAAGCAATGGGCTCTGGTCGATAGTGGTGAGAAGGGAAGCTGCAATGGAATTATAATATGTTAAAATGATAGTTGCTCTGCATAGGCTGGATGGACAACGGAGAAACAGCGGCCCTCATCCTCCTGGACCTCTCCGCGGCATTCGACACTGTCTGCCACCGCACCCTAGTGCAGCGCCTCGGCAACATCGGAATCCAGGAGAAGGCACTGGAATGGATCACCTCCTTCCTCGACGGGAGAACACAGAGAGTCCGCCTACCACCGTACAAGTCAGAGGCCACCGAAGTCATCTGCGGCGTCCCTCAAGGTTCCTCGCTGAGTCCCACCCTCTTCAACGTCTACATGAGCCCCCTCGCGGCCATCGCACGCCAACACAACCTCAACATAATCTCCTACACCGACGACACCCAGCTGATCCTCTCCCTAACCAACGACCCCGCCGCCGCCAGAACCAACCTGCACGAAGGGATGAGAGAGGTAGCCGAGTGGATGACGACCAGCCACCTGAAACTGAACTCAGACAAGACGGAGGTCCTCATCCTGGGCTCCTCGCCCTCCGCCTGGGACGACTCCTGGTGGCCACCCGCCCTGGGCACCGCACCCAAACAGACGGACCACGCACGCAACCTGGGCTTCATCCTGGACTCCTCCCTCTCCATGACCAGACAAGTCAACGCCGTCTCCTCGTCATGCTTCAACATCCTGCGCATGCTACGGAAGATCTTCTGGTGGATCCCCACCGAGACCAGGAAGACTGTCACCCAGGCCCTCGTCACCAGCCGACTGGACTACGGCAACGCCCTCTACGCCGGAACCACCGCCAAGCTCCAGAAGAGACTCCAGCGGATCCAGAACGCCGCAGCCAGACTCATCCTCGACATTCCACGATACAGCCACATCTCCGGACATCTGAGAGACCTGCACTGGCTCCCCGTCAACAAGAGAATCACCTTTCGTCTCCTCACCCACGCACACAAAGCCCTACACGACCAAGGCCCGAGCTACCTCAACAACCGAATCAACTTCTACGCTCCCAAGCGCCACCTCAGATCAACCAGCCACGCCCTCGCCGCCGTCCCCCGCATCCGAAGAGCGACAACAGGAGGAAGGTCCTTCTCCTACCTGGCCGCCAAGACCTGGAATTCCCTCCCGACCGACCTGCGCCTGACCCAAGACCACCTCTCCTTCAGGAAGAAGCTCAAGACCTGGCTGTTCGAGCAGTAACGGCACCCCCCCTTCCCAGCGCCTTGAGACCCTACGGGTGAGTAGTGCGCTCTATAAATGTCTTGATTGATTGATTGATTGATTGATTGATGTTAATTGGCAAACATCTTGAATCTTATATCCATGCTACATATAGTGCCTTTAGACAACATATTGAGGCTGAAGCAATGGTCAAGTCCAAAACATTCAATGAACTACTTCCCTATGTCAAAATGGAAACAACTTATAAAAGTTACAGCTTTTTCTCAATCTCTTTCAATTGAAGTAATTTCATACAGCTCTCTTTTAGGTTCTCCACTTGATATTTGACCAGCAAAATACATGAAGTTTTACTAACTGAAGAGCTGCTTCCTATTTTTAACTACTCTGTTCAATCTGGAATGGTACACTGGCCTTCGAAAAACACTGGGCCTGATTCACAAAGGGACTCCGCACTCGTGGCGTAGGCCCTCAGTCATGTAGGATTCTAGGCACTTGGGGCCATTCTCCACAATGAGAACTCTTATTGCAGAGATTCCGCCTCGAGTGAAGAGACGCCCCCAAAACTCCGGGCCTCCGCCACGAATGCAGAGGCCCTCTGTGAATCAGAATAAAATGCAGCCCCAACGAAGCCTTTGCTGATTTCTTTAGATACTAACAACGTTCAACCAATTTCGTTGCTCCCAAAAGTTTGGAGCTTTCAATAAATAAATAAACTATATTTTCTAATTATCCAATTTCATGAGATCCTATAATATTTGTGAACCATATTAGGCAAGTTTCCATTCTGGACAGAGGACTGAACTTGTGGTTGTGTTAGCTTTACACAATCAACACAAAGAAAGGTTATGGGGCCTTAGTGCTCCTGGACCTCTCGGCTTCTTTCAACACCACTGAGCATAATATCTTAATTTCCAGACATAAAAAGGTGGGCATCTAAGATTCAGTCATAACCTGGATTAAATACTTTCTTTCAAATTGTCACCAAACAGTTATGACATCCCCTTCTCTTCTGAATTTAAGAACTATTGATTGTGAAGTCCTGCAAGGTTCAATTTTAACACCATACGCTTTCTGGATTTATCCATGATATTGCCCGCTCTGGGGCCACCTAGAGAGAGAGAGAACAACCCATTGGACTATAACCTCATGACCCTCATGACCCTCCTGCACACTCCTTTGGAACTCACAGGAGTACTTGTTAGTAGGTTTCAAACCCGCTTTCACCATGTGACACACTCAAGAAAACAAACTAATGATCGATCTTTGCAATTTTTACTTAAATGACAGGATCACCGTTCTATCCTAGTACATATGATATGCATGATATGCATGGCAGCAGCTACAGGAACAAACAAAATATTGGCAATAACAGTGGCAATCTGGCTAAATAAAAGGAAAAATTGCAACATTAAAACGGTGATTCATCAAGTCACTGCATTTGTTCTCTACGCCCTCATTTCCTGTCCCTAGCTAAACTGCTTGAGCATATCTAAATAGAACAGCAGAGATACTGTTCAGCGCAAAGGAAAATACTGTCTCTTTCCCTGTCTCTCTCCCTGTTCCCAGTGATTATGGCGTTTCAGCAAAGCAGATGAGGCAAACTAGCTTTCTCAAAGTAAAATCCACTATCCTGATCTGTCTCTCTCTCTTGTTTGCATCGGGTGTATATAGCTTTCTAGGATGTTTTGACAAGCAACAGGGCTCTTTTATTGAATGTCATTAAAGACAGTTTACCTCTTATCAAATGTTATAGAGAACAAAAATCATATGACCGTTAACCTACTTTCTGGTCCTGCAACACATTGTTGACTGGTGAAATACAGATTTGAAAAGTGGTGCGAAACAACATTTCACAATCAGAAACATCTGTGGACACTTTAGCTACATTAAGCGAATAATTGCTGAGCTAACAAATCATACCGAAACAAACATAAACCATTTGTGCAAACCACACAAATTTAAATGCAAAATGTGTTTATAATTGCAAAAAATATACAATCAAATAAAACAAATACATGAAAAAGGAAAATATGATTTTAAAGAAAAAAGAGCAAAGATTACATCAACGGTTGGCTCATGCACAATTCAATATGATCACCACTACATTTCAATATGTACATGCTTTCACTCGCCAAAGTGTTCCACTGAATGGGAATTAAGTTATACATGTATGTAGGAAGCAGACAGCTTAATTTTGGTCTCTCTCATCATTCTAAATCTAAATGCAAATCTGAGCTGCTGTTAACTGACAGCCTATTGGCTGTTCGTGGTGGATGCAAGTCAATTATTTGAAACCGAAGACAGACAAAGCTGAAGTTCTTAATACATCCTCAAAAGTCTAATTGAATGATTTGCACAGGCTTGAGCTACTTGGATCATCATCCACAGCTGCTTTTCGTGGTACATATATATTGATTCCAATATGGGTCTAGAATATCATGTCCTAATTAATAAAAGAAAAATTCAATTAAAGTCCCTTTGGAAAATGATTCCAAGCGACTGAGAATAACTTGAAGAGTCCTGTAATTAATGCCTTGAGCTAATTCCTAGATAATGTAAATGCCATTTTGTTGGACACCCCACAAAAGACAATTTCTCGCATTCAAGTTATTCAAAATGTATCATCCAGACTTTTTTGTGGATTAAAGAAATCCGACTCTATTTCTATCAGAAAAGGATTAGTTTAAAGCAATTGCAATCATTCAAAACATCTATTCGAACCTACCAGAATTTCTATAAAAAACGTTTCCTTTGGCATAAGCCAGCAAAACTCCTGGCGCTCTGGATAGAAATTGATACTCCAAATTCCCATATATGGAAAAAAACGTTTCTATTGCAGCAGCTTAACTTTGGAAGACCCTTCCCTCTCAATTTTAGTAGCCGTTCTTTCTTATTTTGAAATTAGAAGGCCTTGACAATATACCTTTCCAACTTATGATCACTTAGTCCCTTTAACTATCACTTTAAGTTTTTTATTTAACTATTCTCCTCAACATTCTGCACAGTGCCAAGAAACTACAGAGAATGAGCACTTTACACATATCTCAAATACAAAATACAAATACATTCAAGCTGGTTTAGTAGCATCTTGAAGTAACCAATGCTGATTCTTTATAGGTTGTGCGGTAATCTTGATCTACACCGTCACAGTTCCCAATCAAGGAAAAACTGCATTCTCTGATATATGATTTATGTCATAATTCATCTGGCAGGCGGCCACCAATCAGTGTGTTTCGATCCTAATTGGTAATTCTCAAAATATAGACATGTGCCGGTTATCAGCCCCTTTCTTTTTGTACATTTAACATAGACACTGAAAAACACTAATCATAAGTACTTCCGCTTCTTGCAGCCCTCCAAGAGTGTGTGCCACAGCAATGAAAAGCTACCCACCTATACAGAGCCTCCTACTTCCTTATCAAGAAAAATTTATCTGTAAGTTTAACTATATCACTGCAATATGATAACGAGCTATGTAAGTAACTTTTTACCTTTATAATTAGTATTTTTTCAATAGCTATGTGAATGGCAGAAGCAGAAAAGTAAAGGAACATAAAACCAGTATAAGTACCAACGTTGCAATAAAGCCCTTGAGCGTTGAAATGCGCTGATTGGTGGGCATCAGATGTATTATACAAAATAAAGCATTCAGTATGTGTGTATGAGATACATCTTGTCAATTATGTACGATGTGAAGCATGCATAGTGTAATTCTGCGTTGTGTGTGTTTTTTGTGACAGGTGGTGATGAATATAACTATTATAAGCTCAATGAACATTGTAATAAAATGTTATTCACAAAAAAATAGGCTTGACAGTCAAAATATAAGTTCCATTGTGAACAAGACTGCTGCTAATGCTTCAATTAGCTTTCAGCATCAACATGTCCTATACCTGTAAAACAAGTACACCAGGGGGCCGATTCCGATCCGGTAAAATTTTTCCCCGTACGAATCGTACCCGTAAACGTCCCGTACGTACGACGAAGTACGATCCGTACCAGGAGCCGAACTCCGTACGAGTCGTACAGGACTCCGTACGAATCAAATCTCCGTACGAGTCTCACTCGGAACCCGCTGTACGCGACATCACTACGGTTCGCGGCTGGTTTTTACGACCCAGCAAGTACGATTCGTGTCGGGTACGCACCGTACGACCCTTTTCCTACGGGAGCTGAAACAGTCGTAAACGCAGAGTTCGCGCCGAAAAAGGTACGGAACGCCCCCCCCGGGTACGGCACGTACCCCCCATGATCGCAGGGGTACGCGCCGTACCCCTGTGATCATGCGGGGTACGCGCCGTACACCCAGCGTACATGGGGTATGCACCATACCCCATGTACGGTGGGTGTACGGCACGTACCCCATGTACGCTGGGTGTACGGTGCGTACCCCGCATGATCATGGGGGGTACGCGCCGTACGGTGTGTAGGTGATCGTGCGCTTTACCGTACGAATCGACGTGTACCGTACGAATCGCGTCCTGGTCGGCCAATCGGGATCGGAATCGTCCGGTCGTACGGCGTCCGTACGAGTCGTACGGAAACGGCTCCGGATACGATTCGTACGGACGGGGATATTACCGGATCGGAATCGGCCCCCAAGTATGTGTTCAGACAAATGCTTGTAAAAACTGAAGGTATGCAAGGGTCTGCGAGTTGGTGAACATTGGATTATGTTAAGGAAATTCTAATGAACAATTTACATAGAAGAATGCCATCCCCAATCGCACTCATTGTTTAAATATGAAAACAAAGATCCAGGGGTATACTTCATCATTAAGAAAAAGCACATCCCTCTACAACAGAGATAACTAAACCTGCCGAATGGACAAAAGGTGAATCCAATAAAGCAAATAAATTACCTCGGGAGGCCAGATCCGTCAAGCTGTCAGCTTTGTAGTTAGGGTCAAAGAAAAAATGTTTTGCAAAGTGGGGCTGTAGCAAAATGGGTCCTGAACATTTAATGTACCCAGATCTTTTTCTTTTTTGATCACCCATTTTTTTGGACCTTTACTGTGGTGTGCACACGTGTGTGGGCTGTGCATGTGAATCTACCGTCGTGCCCAGCCCAGTAATTGTGCCAGTAGCATGGCACAGAAGGGACTCTGCAGGGATGGAAGTTCACCTGGGATAGGCCTTCTAATACTTGTGGGCACTCATAGGCAAATTTAGTAGGTTTTACTGGATTATTTTCAGTGTCACTGTGTTGGAAAGTGGGTTATTGGTAGGGGCAAATGTAGGTCTGCCACCCTGCAATAAGGCCACTAACACATGGTAGGACCCAGCATATGTCTTACAAAATTATTCCTATGCTCAACCCTTGGTAACATGGCTGCGAGAAGACAGGCTTAACTTCAAAGACAGGTATGTAAAGCATTTAAAACACCATTTCAGTAAATAATTAAGACACAACACAAAATAAAAATCCAACACCAATTTATAAACACAGGTAATATTGTTATCTTTTAAATGACACCAGAAGGAAAAAAATCCACTGCATGGAACCAGAGATATGAATTTTCAGAGATTAGTCACTTTCTATTGATTAGAAACCAGCAGTGCCCCTTTTAGTCATTTCGTTTTCTTTGACAGAGACACCTTAAGAAATTGTTCTGGAGAACAATTCTTTAATCTCAAAGGGCATTACCTTGAATTGATAATGTCCCTCTGGTGTGGAGAATGCTGTCCTCTCCTTTGCTCCATCAGTGAGGGCAATCTGCCAGTAACTGTAAGTCAAATCAAAAGTACTAAGGTACTTAGTAGCACCAAACCTATCAATGAGCTCATCAGCTCTAGGTATAGAATGAGCATCAGTCTTTGTGGCTGCATTAAATTCTCTGTAGTCCACACAGAACCTTAATTCCTTGATCCCCCCTGAGGATTAGGTTAAGGTACCAGCACCACTGGACAGGCCTATGGACTCTCAGATGGTTCAATTACCCCCAGTTCCAGCATCTTAGCAACCTCATCTTTAATGCTGGCTTTGACATGGTCAGACAACCTGTACAGTTTATTGTTGACAGGTAGGCTGTCACCAGTGTCAATGTGGTGCACACATTGTAGTCTGGGGTCAAAGAGAACAGGCCAGCAAACTGCTCCAGCACCTGCATACAGTCTCTGTGTCTGGCAATTTGGGAGAGAGTACAACTCCCTCCACTGACCCATCTTGCACATTAGTGGAGAGGAGGTCGGGTACAGGCTCAGTTTCCTCCTCCACACCCTCATCAGTGACCAGTAACATGGTTATGTCTGCCCTGTCATGGTGGGGTTTCGATCTATTCACATGCAGGACCCTGTGAGGATTCCTGGGGGTGCCAAGGTCAACCAAATAGGTAACCTCACCCTTCTTTTCTAAGATTGGATAGGGCCCACTCCACTTGTCATGGAGGGCCCTGGGAGCCACAGGCTCCAACACCCACACAAACTATCCTGGAGTATACTCAGGCATGGTAGCCTTTCTGATCATACCAGTACTTCATGAGCTCTTGGCTGGCCTCCAGTTTTCTGTTTGCCTTGTACATGTACTCTTCCATTCTAGATCTCAGGGGGGCGTGGCTTGAGCGGCGATGTGAGCCAACGTGCTCTAGTGGGGCTCCCGCTGCCGCCGGCCTATATTAGCTATCAAAAGCGGATCGAGGGGCATCTAACCTCCCCTTTGAGTGCCCTGGCGGTGTGGGGGCACCACTGCTGAGTGTCCGGAAGCTGGGTTGTGAGAGCGGTGCCTCAGAGGCGATCCCCGGAGCGGACGGACGACTCGCCGTGAGCGGCGCCCGCCATCTTGAGATCCTGTGGCGGCGTTGACTGCCGGGTGAGCGGCGAGGCAGGTGCGGAGCGGCTGCCTGCAGGAAGCCCTGGGTGCTGGCCGACGCTGGCGGTCCCCTGAGACTCCTTCCTGGGACCCGCCTGTCATACGAGCGGTGGGGTGTGCGGAGATCCGCTCCCAGGGAATGGAGCTTGGGCCTGCCGGTTCTTCCCTGCTGGCGGCCGAGCATGTCGGCGGCATCCTGACCTGGCGATCTGGTGACCTGTAGGTGGCTGGAACCGAGAGCGGGTAGTGCGGCCCCCGGAGGAGGTGTGCGCGCTGCCGGGAACGGTGCTCTGCCTCCCCGGGGGCCTGTCAAGGGCGGCCCCTACTTCTGCTGTGCCTGAGATCGCCGCATCTGTTGCCGAGGCCGAGCGCGCCGAGACCCGCCATTTTGATGGGCCCGAGCCCTGGGATGCCAGATTGGTGGTGCGGCCCTGTTGGCAAGTGAGGCGATATACACCCCATTGAGGAGGCGGTGACGGTGGACGGTGGCCCGGCCGGGGACCCTCGGCGGTGGGCACGGCCTGTCAGGAGGTGAGCAGCGGTGATGTGGTGAGGCCCTGCAGTGTGTGCCGACCGCCATTTTGCGGAGGAGAAGTGACTGGGGCATACGGCAAGTGAACCTCGCACACAGAGTGGCGAAGGGGTCGGTTGGAGACCCCCCCCTCGGGACCTGCTGAGATCGGACCCTGGGCGGTCGGCGCCGCGCTGCGGAGGGGTGTCCGCCGGCTGGCCCGGGAGAGGCGACCGGAGGTGACCTTCAGGTGACGCGGCTCGGAGGGACTCGGCTGCATACCGGAGGTGAGCTGCACGGATTTCGTGGGGGGGGAGTGGGGACCCGCCATTGCCCGGCTGCGGCCCGGGGCCTGTGCTCCGGCCTCGGGATCCTCGGGTGGACTGGGTTTCACTGTTCCCTGTGTTGCGGCCTGGCTGGTGCGGTATCCCTGGTGGGCCTCCCCCCCTTCAGTACTTGCCCGTGGACTGCGACTGTGTGGAGGCGTGGGTGTGATAGCCCCGACCAGCTGGAGGGCCGACTCATCTTTTGAGCAGGGTCATACTTTTCCCTCTGTCCTGCCTGGCCTGCGGAAACGATGACGCGCTCTAATAGAGGCGCCAAGGCCGACCCGGCGGCAGCCCCCAAGGACAACACTGTGGTGGCCATGTGGGGCAAGACGGTGGCATACGCGGCCAGGGAGGGCCCGTCCCGGGCCGCTTCGGAGTCCCCGCCAGTTACGCAGGCATTTATGGCCGCCTTCATGACCGAGCTCAAGGTGGAGATAGGGTCCCTGCGGTCTGAGGTACACACATGCGTCACTGAGCTTCGAAAGGAGGTGACGGAGCTCGGAGACCGAGTTGATGGTCTAGAGAAAAATATGGACACGCGCACGGAGGACCAGGAACACCTATGGCAGCGCCTGTTGGCCCTTGAGGAGCAAAATATTGACCTCCAGATCAAGCAGGAGGACTTGGAGAACAGGAGCCGGCGCAACAACCTCCGTATCCGAGGCGTTCCGCTCGGAGAGGAAGGGGAGGACGTGATGGACTATGTAGCGCAGCTCCTCCATGAGGTCCAGGGTGATGAGGATGTGTCGCCCCCCCACTCTAGACCGGGCACACCGAGTGGCGGCCCCGGTTGGGAGGTCCGGCCTCTTGCCGGACATCTTGACCAGAGTGCACTTTTTTGTGGAGAAAGAAGAGATATGGAAGAAGGCATGGGACCAGCCTGACCTACGATACAAAGGTCACAAGATTCAAATCTTCCAGGACTTGGCGCCTAACACATTGAAGAGACGACGAGCATTCCGCCCTGTGACGGAAATATTGCGGGGCATGAATATTGCCTACCAATGGGGACACCCCTTCGCGCTCATTTTCCAATGGGAAGGCAAACGCAGAGCTTTGAGATCATACGCTGAAGCGGCACGACTTCTCCACATGTCGACGTCTCCCCCGGCGAGTCCGACCCGACCTCCTAGCTGAAAAAGAACACCAGCTGGCCTGGATTGGACCACGGTACAGAGACGGCGGCGTAACCCTCCTGCTGCGGAGACCACACAAAGTCAGGCAAAACAGGACATTATAGCCCACATTCGGTCCCTTGAAGGCGATAAGGCGGAGTCCGACGGGGGTTCTCTCACGCCCTGACACCGGAGTGGACCATACTGCATCCCTTATGGTGTGCTGCTCTAACGTCTCCTGTCACTGACTTGTGGATCGGGCTGCGGGGAGTTTGTTTGTTTTGCACACCCAGATCACGATGTTTGAGGCTAGGGGCAGTGGGAGTCCCATGCCCAAATGTACCCTGTGATCACCACGACCCCCCCGGCCTGCCCCCTAGGGAGTGACATCCCGGAGAGCGTCCAAACCTGCGGGTGTAGGATGCCCTGTAATGGGGTCAGAGAACTCCGGCCCCGTTGGCCGCGATTGTTGTGTTCGAATGATCAGCCTCTTCGGCTACAAGGTTGTTGTCTCCTGTTTCTCTCTCCTCCTCTATTCCCCTCTGTCCTTTTTTCTGTCTTCTTTCTATTCTGTGCGGGACCTGGGGGGAGGACGCTGGTGGTTGGTAGGGGGGACGTTTTTTGTTTCCTGCTGCTGGCCCTCTTTCTGTTCTCCTCTGCCCTCTTTCCTGTCTCTCTCCTCTTCTGTGTGGGACCAGGGGGTGGGGGGGATGCTGGTGGTTGGTGGGGGGGGGGGTGGAGAGTGGACCTGTGACTGGGATGTCCATGGTGTGTGTGGGTTAGCGGCGATGGGAGTGACGGAGAGTCCTGATGGTCCCTAATATAACTGGGAGTGTGCGTGGCACCCTGAAGATCCTATCCCTCAACGTTAAGGGTCTTAACTCGCCTAATAAGCGAAAGCAGGTGTGGCACTATCTTTCCCGCCAGAACCCAGATGTTGTCTTCCTGCAGGAGACCCATCTTCTCCAGGCAGATACTGCTCGCATGGCTCACCCAAAGTAGCCTTTGCAATTTTGGGCGGCTGCTGACACCAAGACAGCGGGGGTGGCGATATTGTGCAGGGCTGGCATCAGGCGGGGTGCAGACAGGCCTTTCAAGAGTGGCGATGGGCGCTTTCTCAGAGTGGCAGTGGAGGTGGGATGGAGGTGCCTCACCCTGTGTAACATATATGCTCCCAATGAAGCGCAGGACCGATACCTTAGGGACCTCTTGAGAGAGCACATGCCGCGGAACGGTTCATCGCTCATTGTAGGAGGGGACCTGAATTTGGTGTGGGACCCAAGGCTAGATAGGAACGAGGGCTCCTTTAGCGGTGTTGGGGCGATGTCCTCTGAACTACGCAAGCGATTCGCAGACCTGGGGCTCTTTGATTCATGGCGGTACTTCTCCCCGGATAAAAGGGAATATTCATACTATTCCCATGCCCATCGTTCCTATTCACGCATCGACTTCTTGTTCGTCTCCCATGATCTTTCCAGCGATGTTCTGGGGGTGGAGATGTCGGACATCTCGATCTCAGATCACGCTCACGTCGAATTGCTTCTGCAAGACCCGGCGGCTGGCCCCCCTAGAGAGAGAAGGTGGCATCTTCCGCCAAATATCCTGCGAGATGCGGCAGATGTTGAGGACATACGGGAGGCCATAATTTCCTATTTCCAGCGTAACGACATACCGGAGACGCCCTTCCCGGTGGTATGGGATGCCTTCAAGGCAACGATATGAGGCCACATTACATCCCTCTCGATAGCAAGGGTACGCGAGGCGCGAGTACTGGAAGACAAATTGACGGAGGACTTGCGGGAGGCCGAGGTGCGTGACCAGGGCGTCTCAACCCTGAAGTCAAGGAGGCACCTGGCCAACCTTAGGGGCCAGCTCAGGCTGCTGCGAGCCAATAGGGCTGAATCCTCCCTAGTGGCGTTGAAGCAAAAGTACTATGAGGGTGGTGACAAGGTGGGGAGAATGCTAGTGAGGCGGTTGAGGGCCAGGGCGGCAAAGGCCCACATAGCCAATGTGCAGCTACCCAATGGAACTAGGGTTGCGGCGGCTAAAGCTAAATGCGAAGCCTTCAAAGATTACTACGAATCCCTCTACACTGAGGAGAGACCCCCCTCGGAGCTCGTGGAAGAAGTGGTGGAGAGTTATGGCGGCGCGAAGTTCCATCCCCACTTTGCTCAACTCTTGGAGGAGGCGATCACGCAGGAGGAGTCAACATCAGCGGTGCGGGAACTGCACTTGGGGAAGACGCCTGGGCCTGATGGCCTTCCATTATCCTTTTATCAAATTTTCCAGGCACATCTGGGCCCTCACTTGCTCCGGCTGTTTAACTCCTTCACAGAGGAAAGAGGCCCGTCCCTAGACATGGGGATGGCTGAGATTGCTCTGATACTAAAGACTGGGAAGGACCCGGCTATGTGCTCGCCCTACCGCCCGATTGCTCTATTAAATACTGATTTTAAAATCTATACGAAAATACTGGCGAAACGTCTGGACCCTCACATGCCGGGCCTGGTTGACCCTGACCAAGTGGGCTTTATCCGGGGACGTCAGGGGGGCTGACAACGTACGAAGAGTGGCACACCTTGTGGGCTAGGCTCATCATTGGCGGACCCCGGCCTGCCTCCTCTCCCTAGATGCCGAGAAGGCATTCGACCGCGTGGACTGGTCCTTCCTCAGAGCAGTCCTCCATAAGATAGGGCTCGGTCCAAAAATGGTCGCTAGAATCATGGCGCCCTACATTGCACCACGGGCCAGGATCAGAGTGAACGGGCAACTCATGGAGCCATTCGCCATAGGCAGAGGGACCAGGCAAGGGTGTCCGCTCTCGCCTCTCTTATTTGCCTTGGCGATCGAACCGTTGGCTGATATGATCCGTCGGGCCCCGGACATACATGGCATCCCGTTAGGGGGTCTTGACCATAAGGTCGCGCTTTTTGCAGACGACCTCATCCTGACGCTCACGAGGCCTCGTGAGTCCCTCCCGGCACTGCATTCTACGCTTGGCTTATTCGAACGCGTCTCTGGCTTGAAAATCAATCATGACAAGTCCTGGGAGCTTAACCTCACCATCCCTGCGACAGATATCCCTCACCTTGAACGGATAGCGCCCTACCGCTGGACCGCACAGCACATCCGGTACCTTGGCCTGCAGCTGACTCCCTCACTCGAGGGCTGGACGCATGTTAACTGGAGGGATTACAGACGTGCGGTGCTGGAGGACCTACGGAACTGGAAGGCACTTGTGCCATCCTGGCTGGGCAGAATAAATGCCATAAAGATGTCCATCTTACCCAAAATACTATACTTGTTTCAGTGCTTGCCTACCCCCATCCCCCTACCCAACATTAGAGCCCTGCAAAGGGACTTAACCAATTTTGTTTGGGGAGGTAGGAGGCCCCGCTTCTCTCAGACACTCCTCTTGGCACCCCGGGATCGAGGGGGCCTGGGATGCCCCAACTTAGTAGAGTACTATTGGGCTGCCCACCTCCGGCACATAGTCGAATGGGGTACCACTGAAAGTGAGAAGGAGTGGCTACACATGGATAGGGCTGTAACTGGGCGCACCATATGGGACCTGGCATGGAATCATACGGTGGGGCGCTCCCCTAGCCCATACATGGCGGTGCCTACAAAAACAGTGCTAGACATTTGGGATCGGGTGGCAGTGCGCCGGGGCCTCACCACCTTTCCCTCCCCACATACTCCGCTCGAAGGGAATCCACGGTTCCCGCCGGCCTTCCGCACCAGAGCTTTCCGCAGATTGCAGGGTACTTACGGACCTCTTTGACGGGGGCACCATAAAATCCTTTTCACACTGCAAGGAGGAATTCCGATTACAGCCTGAAGCCGAAATGCAGTATATCCAATTAAAACACTGGGTGATGGGCGATGAGACCTATCGGGCAGCCACTCGCGCTTTTACTCCATTCGAGAAATTGGCCCGCTACTTCATGAACTCAAAAGGCTTGATTTCAAAGATCTATTATATTCTGCAACATCCCCAAACGCCGCATTCCCACAGTTACCAGGCTCGGTGGCAGTCCCTCTCGGGTACCGACATCTCGCCTACACAATGGCTGCGGCTGTGGCGCGACATACCCAAAATCTACCGTAGCATCCCACAGCAAGGAAATGCCTACAAAATGATGACGCAGTGGTACTATACTCCGCACCGCCTACACAGGATGTTCCCGGCCTCCTCTCCTGTGTGTTGGAGATGTCGGTCTGCGACTGGGGACTTTTTACATATCTGGTGGACCTGCCCATCACTAACCCTCTTCTGGAAGTAGGTCCTGAGCCATATCAGGAGGGTACTGGGGTTTCCTCTGCCTGATGCCACTAGCACTATCCTACTTGGGGTCAAACCATCTGGACTCCAGGCGCTCACCCGAGCTGACTGGATGATAGCGCTTCAAATGCTGGGGGCAGCTAGGCAACTCATTGCCCTGTACTGGAAAAGAACAGAAGCACCACCGGTGGCAGTATGGTTTACGCGCCTCTGGCATGTATTGATTATGGAGCTCCTCACGGCTAGATTGCAGGCCCGCGATACGCGCTTTGGCAAAGTGTGGCAGCCCCTGGTGAACTATCTGTGCAAAATAGAGCATGCGCGCCATGTACCCCCTAGGTTGCGAACCCTGCGTCTGGTTGAGGATACTTTGCTCCCTCCATAATCTGCTGAGAGAATGTGATGTGCGTGTGCTGGAATTGGTGGACCCGCCCTGCATTGCCGCGAGCCGACCGTACCCCCTTAGGCCCTGCTATTTCTATCTCCTTTCTTTGCCTCTACTTTGATCTTTCCCTTCTTACTCTCCCCCTCTCCACGTTCTTCACTGCTGATTCCTCTATCAGCGTTGCACTACTGTTTGGGCCCGTTTGGTCCTATGATTTCACCAAATTTTGTTCTTGGGTTGTACCTGGCCCATGGGGCTGAGCGTCTGGTAGCAGTGACTGTTAAGAGTATAGTTCATGCAGACAGCGAAGATTTCTGTAACCGATCCATCCATGGGGCAAATGCCCCAATATGCTTGACAATTGTCTTGCCATGCGCTCCTGTTGAATTTATGTGCCCTCCTAATGACGCGGCCGGCCCGAACAGGGTTGTAGGCTTATCGCTGTGTATATGTCACTGACAAGATAACCCCACCTGCGGGACCTTAATAAAAGAGAATTGAACACATTCTAGATCTCAGGCCTAGCATATAATCAAGCACACTGTCCTTAGCTTCTTTAAGAGGCTTCTCTAAAGACTCTATAAGCAGGCTCAATGGCCCCCTCACAAAGTGTCCAAACAACAACTCAAAGGGACTGAAACCAACCCCTTTCTGTGGCACCTCCCTGTAGGCAAACAGTAAGCATGGGATGAGAACATCCCATCTCTTCCTGAGTTTCTCTGCCAACCCATTTATCATGCCCTTTAAGGTTTTGTTGAATCTCTCAACAAAACCATTTGCCTGTGGGTGATAGGGGGTGGTGAACTTGTAGTTAACCCTACATATATACCACATAGCAGTCAGATAGCTGGACAAGGAAGTTTGTGCCCCTATCTGATACCACCTCTTTTGGAAAACCCACTCTGGTGAACACACCAAGCAGTGCTCTAGCCACCGCAGGAGCATCAATGGTTCTAAGAGGTATGGCTCCAGGTTATCTAGTGGCATGGTCAACTACCACTAAGGTATATCTAGTCCCTTATGCAGTAGGTGGGTCCAGGGGACCAACAATGTCCATCCCCGCCCTTTCAAAAGGAACCCCAACCACTGGCAGTGGTATTAGGGGAGCCTTTGTCTTGCCCCCTGCCTTGCCACTGGCCCGACATGTGACAGAGGAGCTGCAAAACTCCTTTACCTTTTCAGATATAAGAGGCCAGTAGAAATGGTTCACCAACAGGTTCCATGTCATTGTCTGTCCCAAATGTCCAGCCAAGGGAATATCATGACCCAAAGTCAGGATGAAATCTCTGTACTTCTGGTTCACCACCAACCTTCTGGTGGCCCCTTCCTTTAGGTTTCTGGCCTCAGTATAAAGCAGTCCATCTTCCTAGTTGAGTTTGTGAAACACACTGTCGTCCCCCTCCTCTTGCTTAGAAGCAATCCGCCTCAAGCTCTCAAGGGTGGGACAGTCACGCTGTCCCTGACTAAACTATTCTCTGGAGGGTCCACCTGCTTCTGCCAGTTCTGCCAAATCTGACAGCTCTGGCAGGAATGAAGTCCCTCCCTCAGAAGCCAGATCCTCCACATCAGGGTTAGATTCTTCCTGCACCTCTGGAGTTCCCTGGGCTGGCTCACCAGGCCCAGTGCCCTTGTCCTTGGATGCTTGGCCCTTTCTTCCAGGGTCCAAGTGTCCAGCCCCTCCCTTCTGGCTAGTCTGTGACCTAGTCTATGCACATACCCACTCATGGAGATCCAATATTTTCATATAGAGTCCTCTCTCCACCTCTGACCACGCAGAGGCTTCAAGATCATTGGCCAGTAAACACTGGACTGGGAGCACCTTTGACACAGCTACCCTCATAGAGCCTGTCACACCTCCCCATTCCAAATCCACCACAGCCATAGGATGGAGTTTGGTAGTACTGTCTGCATATGTCACCTGGTGAAACTCACCAGGTAACACCCTCTCTGGAGGCACCAGTTAATCCAGGAACATTGTTACACAAGCCCCAGTATCCCTGATGGTTACATGTTTAAATATCAGTTACAAAAATATAGATGAAAAATATAACGATGTACAAATATTGATTACAAGAATATCGAATCCCTATATTTAAACAGGTAAGTATAGTAATATCGACTCAAAAATATTGATGTAAAAAATATAGATGTAAAAAATATTGACTTTAAAAAATAACATAACTTAAAATAAATGAATGAAATAATATTAATATTAACAAAATTAATTAAATGTAATATATATTTTAACTAATTATAATAAACGTAATGTAATAAATATATACAAAAAATGTGTACATATATATTTACTTAAATACATTTTATTAACTTTTATCTTTATTTAATTTATAAACTTTTTTAATTATATAAAAATAAAATAAACATATAAATAATTTAAAATAAAATATTCTATATTTAATTAACACATTAAACTATTTAAAAAAAATACATAAATTGAATAACAAAATAAAAACATTAGAAGTTAAAACGTTGGATAGCGAAGGGGTAAAAATTACTATTCCCACTCCAGTGAGTGCAACAGTAGGGAAACCGCTGGATAGCGTAGGGGTAAAAATTACTATTCCCACTCCAATGAGTGCAACAGTAGGGAAAGCTCTGGATAGCTGAGGGGTAAAATTTACTATTCCCACTCCACTGAGTGCAATGGTAGGGAAAGCGCTGGATAGCGTAGGGGTAAAAATTACTATTCGCACTAAAATGAGTGCAACAGTAGGCAAAGCGCTGGATAGCGGAGGGGTAAAATTTACTATTCCCACTCTAGTGTGTGCAACAGTAGGGAAAGCGCCGGATAGCGTAGGGGTATAAATTACTATTCGCACTCCAATGAGTGCAACAGTAGGCAAAGCGCTGGATAGCGGAGGGGTACAATTTATTATTCCCACTCCAGTGAGTGTAACAGTAGGGAAAGCGCTGGATAGCGTAGGGATAAAAATTACTATTCGCACTCCAAGGAGTGCAACAGTAGGGAAAGCGCTGGATAGCGGAGAGGTAAAATTTACTATTCCTACTCCAGTGAGTGCAACAGTAGGGAAAGCGCTGGATAGCGGAGGAGTAAAAATTACTATTCCCAATCCAGTGAGTGCAACAGAAAGGATAGCGCAGGGGTAAAAATTACTATTCCCACTCCAGTGAGTGCAACAGTAGGGAAAGCGCTGGATAGCGTAGGGGTAAAAATTACTATTCCCACTCCAGTGGGAAAGCGCTGGATAGCAGACGGGTAAATATTACTATCCCGACTCCAGTGAGTGCAACAGTAGGGAAAGCGTTGGATAGCGGAGGGGTAAAAATGACTATTCCCACTCCAGTGAGTGCAACAGTAGGGAAAGCATTGGATACCGTAGGGGTAAAAATTACTATTCCCACTCCAGTGAGTGCAATAGTAGGGAAAGAGCTGGATAGCAGAGGGGAAAAAATTACTATTGCCACTCCAAGGAGTGCAACAGTAGGGAAAACGTTGGATAGCGAAGGGGTAAAAATTACTATCACCACTCCAGTGAGTGCAACAGAAGGGAAAGCGTAGGATCCAAAAACAATAAAAAACAAAACCATCAACATTTTTATTACATTTAATTTCCAATATTAACATAATTAATAAATACATTTAAATATATTATTAAGAAAGATAATTAAAAAAAATTACACATTATTTACCACTATAAAATCCACAACACACACCTACAATTAATTACACAATGACATTGAATAATTACTAATTCATTAATGAAAATTAATGTATTATTATTTAGTAATTAATCAATACAAAAACAATTTCTTACCACCTTTCCCACCATTTACACAAATAAACACCAAAACACACACCTAAAAAAATTACACAATTAGAATTACTAATTACTAATTAATTAATGATAATTAATTTAAACGAATTTAATAATTAATCAATAAAAAAAATTACTTACCACCCTTCACAAAATTTACACATATAAACACCACAACACACACCTAAAATTAATTAGACAATTAACCTAATTATTTAATTGACTAATTGAAACTAATTAACAACTAATTATTAAACTATTATTAATTAATCAATTAACACAATAATTATACAATACATTTTATAAAATGAAATTACTTCCTACCCTATTCCCCTATAAACCCACAACCTGCTACATAACTAAAAACGCGGAATTAAACTTAAAATACATTAATAACTACTAAAACTCTAAAACATCTAATAAAATGACAAACAGTTCTCATTAAAAACACTAAAATACATATAATTATTAATAAATCGATATTTTTGTAAACTATGTTTTTGTATACGATATTTATTACAAAGCTATTTATGTAATCGATATTACTTACCTGTCAGTCGATATTCTTGTCAACTATATTTTTGTAGTCGATATTTCTTCCCCATGATATTTTTGCGGCGATATTTCTGTCCCACAATATTTTTGTGGCAATATTTCTACTCTGCACCATCTCTGATAGCCTCAACCTCAGTCCCATTCACTTTAGGCCTCTGCCTGTACTTGTCCATATTTGGAGGTAAGGCAGCAAGGGTGGCAAGATTCATGCCACCCAGGGACACTAAGGTTGCTTCCACCACATGACTATTCTGTACACCACCCTCCACCCCTACACTGACGCTGGCAATCCCTCTGGATGGCCCCTTAGGGGGGAGCTTCTTGGAGCAGCCAGCGTATGCCCTGGCTGGTTACAGTCAAAGCACTTACTCACCTTTGAGGGATCAAAGAACCTACCAGGCTTTCCCTGAAACCCCCTCCCTTTGAATTTGGGTTGGCTCGGGACCCCCCTTCATTGTACAGGTTTTTGTGGGTCTTTGGAGGACTGCTTAGGTTTTTTACCTTCATTTCCCTGGGCTTTGCCTTGGGAAGGGACCTGTCCTCCTTTCTTCTGATCACCCCCCTGATGCTGAATGGTAACCCGGGTTCTCACCCACTCATCAGCTGATTCCCCCAACTCTCTGGGGTCTGTCAGCTTAGAGTCCACTATATACTGGTGTAACTTCTCTTCTGCACAATGAGTCAAAATATGTTCCTTCGAAAACAAATTATACAATCCCTCATATGTGTCAACTTTGTTACCAACAATCCAGCCTTCCAGTGCTTTCACTGAAATGTCCACAAAGTCTACCCAAGACTTTGAACTCAATTTCTGGGAGCCTCTAAACGTCACCCTGTACTGCTCTGGAGTCAGACCAAATCTCTTGACTAAGCATGCCTTCATCTGCTGGTATGATTCTGCATCCTCACTTCAGGGTCAGGAGCCCATCCCTCCCAGCTACTGGAATCAACTCCCACAGGAGTGCACCCCAATACCTAGAGTGAACCCTACTCATTTTAAGGGCCCTCTCAAAAGCTTCTAGCCACCGGTCAATGTCATCCCCCTCAGTGTACTTGGGTACTATGCCCTTGGGAAATTTAGGTTCAAATCTACCATCCCTGGACATCTCTGCATCTTCTTCACTTTCGCTGCCACCATTCCTTTTCTCCTCCTCCCTCTCCCATCTCTTCTCAGCCAAGTCCAGTCTCCTTTGCTCCAAAGCTATCACAGCTAATTGAGCCTGAAGCTGTCTGCAAGGGACGGTAGTGGTTCCTGAGTAAGGGACCCTTCTCCACTCCCACCACCTCCTTGATTCACCTGCCTAACACTAGTCACAATGGAAGAGGTCTCATCCTCACCTTTCTCTTGGGTGAGGTTGGGGAGAACATTCTCCCACCCCCTTGGGTTCTCCTCAGCTGCCCAGGCCTTTAGGGACTCAAGCAACCCTGCCTTCCTCATCTTCTTGGCAGCACGCAGCCCCCTAAGCCTACACTGTTCCCTAAGATCAGCTATCTTAAACTGGGACAGTTTAGCCAGGTCCAGCTCTATGGTTCCCTAGTTTTGGGTCACAAAACATATGCACAAGAGACTTAAAACAATTTGCAAAAATCAAAACAATGGATTAAAAATAGTTTAGTCCAAATTCTAAATATCAAATTCAAATGTTTTGTTCTAAGGCAATTTAGAGGATTTTTATAATCTTAAATCATTCAGTGAAAGATGTACTTTTTAAACACAAGTCCTCATTCACACCGCTGAGCATCAAATGTTGGAAAGTGGGTTATTGGTAGGAGCAAATGTAGGTCTGCCACTGGCAATAAGGCCACTAACACATGGTAGGACCCAGCATAGGTCTTAGAAAAATTATTCCTATGCTCAACCCTTCGGAAAATGGCTGCGAGCAGACAGGCTTAACTTAAAAAACACAATTTCAGTAAATAATTAAGGCACAACACAAAATAAAAATCCAACACCAATTTATAAAAATAGGTCATATTTTTAACTTTTAAATGACACCAAAACAAAACAAAATCCACTGTAGGGAACCAGAGATATGACTTTTTAAAGATTAGTCACTTTCTAGTGCTTAGAAACCAACAGGGCCCCTTTTAGTCATTTCGTTTTCTCCGTCAGGGACACACCTTTATAAATTGTTCTGAAGAATTTTCTCACCACTGTGGTGGGCCGCCTTCTTCAGCAAAGGGGGGTCCAGTTAGAACTCCTTCCTGGAGTTCTGCTTGCGGGTCCCAAAGTATCCAACTCACAATCCAAGGTTCTGGAATCTCCAAGAGGGTCCTTGAAAGTGTGAAACTTCAATTCCGCAATCCACTTTAACAAAACCCTTACAAATCCAATGGTACTCCAGGCTGGGAATTCTTTGTGGGGATGTCCAGGTAAGCTCTGTTAACCAGTAGTTTGCAGGGAGTCCACTCTTTAGTCCTTTTGCAGCAAGGTAATCCACAGGGCTGCAGTGTCAGTTGGTGCTATCTTCAGAGGTCAGGTCTTAGAAATCTTTGCACAGCAAAACTTCTAAGCAGGGGACTTCTTGCTTCAGTAAGTTTCAAGCAGCAGATCTGGAGGGCTCTGCCCCTCTCAGATACTTATTCAAAATTTTCTGTGTCATGCAGCAGGTCACTCCTGACCAATGGAAGCAGGTAAACTCCTCAAGGCGATGACCACATCGCCTGTAGCGTGTCGCATTATTTTGTCCCAGAGTGCATCAAATCTTCCAAATTCACTATGGCTGATTTTCCAGCAGAGTCAAAACCTGGCTAAACACACCCCCAGGGATGGCATATTACCCATGACTCTCCCACTACCAACTGCACATACCTTCCTTAACCCCTTGGCCGCGGCGCTGAAGGGGTGGGGGTTGAGCGCGGTGCTGCCATGCTCGTGACGGAACCACGCCGTCATGTGTCCCGGGCGAGCTGTGCTCATTACGGCGTGGTTCCGTCACGACTCCGCCCACTCACTAATTCGCCTGCACAGGCGGGCAATCAGTGTCACGTGGGCGGAGCGGCCGCAGCATGACGGAACCACGCCATCATGAGCACACGCCACCTGTGGCTCATGGCGGCGTGGTTCTGTCATGCGCAGGGAAGGGGTTAAACCTAGCCCTGACTCTGGGTCAAAAGTGTAAAAGTGTAGCTGACACCCAGGCCTCCCCTCTGCCTTTGAAGAGCATGGTTTATGACTCCACCCCCTGGCCTAGCATTCCTATGGAACAGCACACTGCCCTCCCAGCAGAGTTGGTTAACCCCAGGGGCTCTTTATCACCTTTTCAAGGCAGCCTGACTAATCTACTTAACTCCGACCAATCAGGGCAGACCACTGGAAGGCTGAATTTGGACTTACAAACAAGAAAGTCTTATAACTTCTTGTATGTACACTTTAGGAGAAATTCAACAATATGATGTAGTTGGATTTAGCTATACATTCTGAGAAGTCTTTGAACGGTAGCTCTATCTCCTTCCTGCAATGTTAACCTATAGGGCATGGGATTTGCAATGGGAAAAATGACTTGGGCCAGTTTTCTAACCCCAGGGCTTATAAAAACTTATTTTATAAGTACTTGCCTTATATCCACAGGAACCCCACCCCATGTGCAACTAGGGGAGACGTCAGGGGTCCTGAATCTGTAGAAATATTGCAGATCCCCCTTCCCCAGTGCTCCTAGCATCAAAGTTGAATTTGAGCAACACTTTACCACAATGTGGGGAATAAAATGTGAAATTTCACTTTACCCAAGCATAAAAAACTTGTTTTATAAGGGTGTACCGTATACATATCTGACCCCCCCACCCTGGGATACCTAGGGGAGATCCTGGGGGTCCCTAATATGCCAAGACATTGTAGGTTATCCATTTTGTAATTGCCCCTACCACCAAAGTTGAGTTTGGGCACAATTTACTTTTTAAAAGCAGTCTTAGCACCCAGGGCTGTTTTTAAACTGACCTCAGGCTTCAGCAGTGCACACATGCAAGTGCAGAAAAAGCTGCTGGCCTCTAAACTGCCATTCCCCAGGGTACTGGCGACGTCTAGGCAGTTTCAATCCCGTGCCCTATTATATATTAGGGGCATATGGGGTAGGTCATGCCAATTACAGGGGTACCCCACCATACCATAGTGTACCCTAGTGTATGTTAGGTGTTTTAGCTGTATTCTGATGTGTTCCTTTCAGCTTGGCACTGGCCCTGAGCCTGGTGAGGCAGAGCTCGGGTTCAGTCAGAGTCAGTTAGTACCAGTCAGCAAAAGGTTGGGGGGTGGCCAGGGCACAGGATGACTTTGCAACACACTGTATCATACAAACAGGGGGAAATCTGACTGAAGTTGCAGTTTCGGTCCCCTTAAGTCTACCCTCTGAGGACCAGTTGGGGAAAGACCTGGACTTCTGTGCCCAGCAGGAAGAGGGGATCATCAAAGACCAGGCAAAGGAGAAAAGTCTGCACATCGAACAACTGAAACCAGCTCCCTGCAAAGTGCACCGCGTTTGAGGCCAGACAGCCTGATGGAACTGCTCCAGGTGGCTATGGCTCGAGACTAGGAGCAACAAGAGCACATGATTGTCCTAATAGGCAAGGACGGGCCTGAGATATGCATGAGGAAAAGATCTGAACTTTGACCCAGGCTGGAGTGACGCAGCTCTGTGGCTCTGTGATATGTTTTCAAGAAGCCCTCAAGGATGCGTCAGCGCAACAATAATTCCTGTCCTGGGATGGGGTGTGGGTGGGCCCCCTCTCCAGAGTACTATGAGGCCCAGTAACCCCATCTCCTGGGGAGGCGCACTCATGAATGACACCCAGGACCCCATCCCCGGGCCCCGACGAGAGAGTTGAAGCCCCCTCAACATACAGTTGTGCTATGTACACCCCTGCTACAGGGCTGCTCCCGCGAGTCACACACCCTGTATGCACAGAGCAGGCAGGGAGACTGAGAATCCCAGCTCCCACAGAGGTAACCAGCAATGTCGAAAAGGCAGGGAGCTGGCAGGGCGGCGCAGGAGTGAGTTCCCTCTGCTGCCCCAAGGAGGAACATGGCTTGGGGTGTCTTGAAAGGGACTGGGGCACCCCTTAAAAAACACAAGGTGTGAAGGTCTGCTCACCAAAAGCAGCCTCTACTATCAAATTAAATGCTCTGCTAGGGCACGCCCCATAATGCCTTGCAGGGGCTCCTTTGTCCAATGTTTCTTGCTTTTGTGAAATCCCTGAACTGGGGCTGCAGGAGCATAGCAGCACCCCAGAAGTTCCCTTTCAAAGGCACAGAGCTTATTCTAAAAGCACTGTGACAACCACAGATGGACAAAGGTTTTGAAATGTGAGCAAATGCTGGGCAAGGGTAATACTTTGCCACACAGGTACCAGAACATTCCGATCATTTGCCCCTAACGCATACAAATCCTGCAAAGAAATGTTCTCCTTTGCACTTTATTTCAGTCACCAACACTTTCACAGCCATATGCACTATATATCACTTTATCTACAAGCAAGCACTTATTAGGCATCAACGAAGGACACCCCTTGTGTCCCATTTTAGATCCTTGCATAAATTGATGTTTTTATACTATTTTAATGTATTTATTTACCCATGTTCAAAACATATCCTTTTTCTATGATCACAATATTGTACAGATTTTAACTAATTAATCAAACAATTACAACCTTTTCAAAAGTCACCTTATATCTCCAAGGTCTGATAAAACCTATCCAAGGGAGAATGTTTACAGTTTCTCAAGCACTCTGGAGCGTTTGCTCTACAGCACTAGAGTGCAGGGACCTCTAGTGGTCGGTCCTATGGGTGCATTATATGAGGCCTGAAGTAGTACAAGAAAGACTGAGGCACGTTATGTTGAGTTTAAATGTTTTATTTAAAAACGTCTTGTCAGTGATTTAATTGAACATTGCATTGCTCTTATTAATAATAATGAATGCATTTAATATGGTTACTGGTTCTGGAGATATGATGG
The DNA here is from genome assembly GCF_964261635.1 of Lissotriton helveticus. NCBI lineage: Eukaryota > Metazoa > Chordata > Amphibia > Caudata > Salamandridae > Lissotriton > Lissotriton helveticus. The sequence continues at coordinate 185,926,902 of NC_136061.1, read as the reverse complement.
TGATTTTCTAAGATATGGTTATTGGTCTTTTCATGTAGAGACTCTGACAAAGCCAATATGCTTGCCTTCTATGGTAATATGGAGCCCTCCTGACAAAGTCAATAAGCCTGTTTTATTTAAAGTGAAACCCATGTTCTATATGGTATGGGGGTAATATGATTTCAGAGTGTCAACAAAGGTGATCCCATCTATCTTTTGTATATCTATATGTGGCAATTAGTATGTAGTACTCAGCAGTGGGTATGTAATACAGTTTTCCCTTTTCAAACAAAAAGCACATACTTGACAATCATTTATTGAATGTTATTGTGTGCCAGAGAATAGTGAATACTAGCCCACACCACCTCCTCTTAGTAGGCCTTGGACTGCTGCGCTGAGAGATACAAGAGCTACAATGGGGTTCCTGGTTCCCAGTGAGGGGATAATTGTGGACCTATTACTTGTGGAGGTCTCACATCCTGCACAACTAATAACCAGACTCCCTTCAGCGGCAATTAGGGCTGCCCGTGATCCTGTGACACTCCAGTCTTTGGCCCGCTTGATTACCTGCCTTTTGTCCCTGTGAAGTTGGAGTAGTAAAGTCAGGGGCTAGAGTAGCACCACTGATTGTTCAGAAACCACAAGAGTCACTCCAACAGGAGATCTGACAAAGTACACCCGTCTTCCCCTCCAAGACTGCCTTGTGTGCACTGCTATAAAGACGCAAGGACAGCCGATGGAGAAACCATCACAGCTGTCTCTAATCAGTGAGCAAGAATGACTAGAGAAGCACTGGCAATACATTCTAGTTCAAGAATAAGGGGTAGAAGTCTCACAGAGAGAGAACCGGAACCACAGATGGGCTGTGTGTGATGCCAAGGGAGCTCCCAGGCTACAAAAGATGCTAGAGGAGCAAATGGTCCACCACCAGGGAGTCAGTACAACAACTTTCCAGTACTGGTCCTGGGCCCAGGCCTCATTCACAGACCTTTCAGATGTGCATTTTTCACCTGAGCACACTATAGTAGATATCAGAAAATAATTGGTGAAAGGAAGGCTCTCATTTTGGCACCCTGAATTCCTGATCATCCTGTGAAATATAGAGAAAAAAGGAGGAAAAGAAAGGAATTTTTTTTAAAGTCAATGTCTTGCACATACACAAAAAGGAGACAGCACATATCGAGGATTCCTTGGAGGATGAAGAACTCATGAAAAGAAAGAAAAGACTACTCCACTTTGTAAATGTAATGATTGAGAGCTCAGTATGAAGAATAATGATATTACAATGGCAGTGGCAGTTTAGGAGAAACATTGAGGAACAGGCTCATCACATCCAGGTTTGGAACCAGAATTGGCAAGGATCACCGGAAGGGTACAGAAACTGGGAAGCCTCAGATCTGCCTCTAAAGGAGTACCACTCCTCCAACATCTATTTAAGGACTGCACAATTGCAACTATTTTGAAGCTGGAAGCAAAATCCGGATGTGTTGAATATTCTAAGGAGGGGTGGTCTACTCGCAGCTAGAAGTAAGACGAACTTGACTGCATGTGGCTCTGAGACAACGGTTCACTTCCTAGTGAGACTGAAGGATCGATATCAAGTGAAGAGGAGCATCTACTCATCAGCTGAGTTTGCCAGAGCTTCTTTGAGAATGTATCTTCGGTTAGGATATGGACCTGGATCGCGCGAAGACTTAGGAGAGGTGTGATCCCTGGGCCTGGGTGTTAATAAGCTTGCAATGATTTTCCTCTGGGGGAAATTGGAGCAAGTTTTAGGAAGCTGGTTTTTCCGATCAAATATATCAGTTCTGTGGGTTTCTTGTATTGCCTCTCTCTCACCTTTCCCTTTCCTTCCCCAAATTAGGCGCCAAGAGGCATTTGTGTGATGATGTGTAGAGGAACATGCTTTGGCTACTTCAATTGTTTTTACTGGATGGAGTTTTTTTGTATTAAAGGAAAAAAATTGTGTTTTTGAATCCTGTGTCTTGACTGTGTTTGTAAATTAAGCCCAATAAAATGGTTTGGAATATAAAAATACAATCAAATATCTGCTCTACGAATTTCAGAAATTTAGATATTTCTCGTTAAATCAGCTGTAGTTGCTTTACTCCTTGTCTTTGCTTTCCCTGGTAAGTGTCTGTTTTACATTTTCTGGCAAGCATCGATTTCACCATACCCGTGTCCTTTCTTCCTGACAGGGCAGTCTGGAATAAAAAATGATTGGGAAAGCGGGTTGTTGCTTTCACAGTTCTGCTGTCATGGACCCCTGCTGTCGGAACTCGAGGTGTGGACTTTGTACAGGCAGATGCAGGGTCCTACTCCCATCTCCTCTTCAGAAGCTTCAGTCACTTAGCTGAAACAATGCTAAACAAAGCAATGCGTTGAGGGATAGATGAAAAAATATTCATTTGAACTGAATTTGACCCTACACTGAACTTCATTATTATTTTTGCTTTTTTAACGTTAGGATACTTTCAAAGACCAAGGGGTTAAAGTGGGAAAGAAATAGCTACCTGTTAAATCCGAATGACCGAAAACAATGTTTGAAAATCCATCACCGCGATTTGTTTGCTTTCTAAAAGAAAAGCTATTAACATACATTTTAGTTTGTTGCTTGGTGGGGGTTTTGAAGTCAGTGTTTTTTCAGCCAATGGATTCGAACATTTGTCTTTATTGACTGGTTATAGCATTTCTATCAGATAAGAATGTCAAATCGACATGAGTGCGTTGAGGTTTAAGGAGGTCTTCATGGTGTAGTGATGAGTGGAGAAACAGAGAATGACAGACATATTTTACGTGATATTATCCTGATCTGTTAGGCTAATGGCCAGGAAATAGTTGTGTGCTATGGGTGTGATTTGGGGCGTTTGGGGAAGGAGACTTTAAAGTAATCAGCCATTTTATTGCCACAATCAGAATTGGTGTTTTTTTAAGCGCAGTATTGATGTTTTGGAAGGAGGTGATTGCTTGCAGGTTATCATGGAACACGTTTCAATTTAGTGTCCCAAGCAGGTCGTAGGACCAGTATTTCAATGTGGCATGTCAGCTTTTCAGGTGGAAAGCAAATAATGGTTGGGGGGACATTGAGGGAGGGATGAAGGGGCGTTCAGTGAATTGTGACTGAATAACATTTTCATAATAACAGTTGCATAAAAAGAATGACCTACACAATGTGGCTGGTGGTCAAGATAGTCTTGTATCAGCGGCACTGACATTCTATGGTTATACAAGGGGAGGGTGTCAAATTGATTCTTTAATTGTCCATGGTCTGCTAGGTGTTTGGGCCCTGGGGCGTGGGGTTGAGATTAAGCAGCAGTATTTTGCTTATGCATCAAAGAGGGAACTATTGGGGCCAAAATCACAGTGATGGAAGATGTGGCTAAATATGCCAGTGGTCTTTAATAGGAGATGAGACTATGCGAATGACATGGATGTGGAGGTCACAGTTGTATGGATGGTGACCTGATCATTATAGTAGTCATGTGATAGGAGGTGCAGAACATTTTTCACTGAAAATAATATTCCAAACTCCAGAGAATATGTGTAGTCTCCTGTATGCATCATTCTTTGCGAAATGGCCTCAGGTGAAATGGGGTTCTAATTAAGAAGTAGAATACGTCCTGTTTCTTTCAGGGAATAAAAGGTATCCTTTGGCTACTGCTACCGAAATGATTAATTTAAAATTGTGGAACTGGTCATCAGTGTCAAAACATAGATGTGACGGAATTAATTTTGAGGTGTGAGAAACTGAGCTGTGTGTCTGAGTCAGTTTTAGTTAAAAGGGAGTTTGGGACTTTCCTACAGAGGTGTAATGTATGCTTATGTGTACACACAAGATTTTGAGTTTCAGCCTGGCACCTTTCCTGACAAAGCAGTCTAATCTAGAGGTACATCAATTCCTTTCCCGTGGCATTGGAATTCATAACTCGTTCTTTAAAAATGTGGAAGTGTCGAGTGTGTCATAATTTGAGGATTTATACACAATTTTTGTAGGCATTTTTGAAAGTTTTGGAGACGTGAAGCTATCCCTTTACTATCCTTTTCAATTCAAATAGCATAATAACGTGTACACAGCTCAAATTAATTTCATAGTTCCCTAGACTAATTTACCACTAATCCTTTATGGGTTCCAGAGTAGCGTGCTACTCACTGAAAAATCGCTCCAACACCTCGTCAGGGGTTGAAAGCGCTATATAAATGCAATTACAATACAATACAATTCGGGATAATATCCACGTACTTATGGATTGTTTTGATGATGCCAACCCCAAAGCGATAGTTCACAAATTGATGTCTTAGTATTACTGGGGTCCTTTTGACAACTAAATTATGAGACCTTCTACTAAAGTTGTAAGATCGGGGAAAAAAGCGGATAATGAAAATATGTATTAATGTGAAAATGTGAGTTTTTAAGGACTGTGTAAGATATATCGGCAAAGAAACCTTGAAGCTCGCATACTCTTTTAGTTGATTTATAGCTACTCAAAAAGCCACATTCGATTAATTATTCCGCAGGTCTGTCTAATGCAGGGGTTTTAAAGGAGACAATATTTAACTCCTAAGGTGGAGGTTTCCGGACATGATGGGAGACATTCCAAAGACCAACCCAGAAATTATTAATGATGAAGAAAAAAGATACCTGTTGCAGTAAGCAGTTTTCCTAGTTTCTAGTGTATTTCGTATGAACAGTAATGTCGGGTTATTATCACTTGTAAATTGAAAGAAAATAAATGGATGAAGAGAAGAAAAAGAATATAGCATTGATTGATTTGATTCATTCGGGTACTTGGCTGTGCTGCCTGCATGGGATCAAAAACGTGGTCCCTATGTGTTAAGGGTCATTATCACTGACATTTCTCTTTGGAAGTACAGAGGACTATCTATCTCTCACATTTCAACTTGATGAGAAAATGACAACTTGATGAATGAAAATGCTTGAATTAACTGAATTACTGAAAACGACATTTTGGCACAATCAATACCATCCTTTTTTTTAGTTTGTGCAGTGACAGAAACAGGCCAATCATCTCCAAACCAGTCTCGGTCCTGCCCCCAAATGAGGTAGGCAAGTCCGAACTGCTATACAATGTCCGCTCTGAATAGAAACTTAGCAACCCCAGAACTGTTTCCGCCTTACTGGTTCTCTCTCACCTGAGGGCAATTTGAGTTCCCATGGCAAAATGAGCTCAGTAAGCATCCCGGGGCACACTCATTCCACTAAGGGAAACACTCAAAGAGTAGACATGTGATGGATGTGTCATTCAATCACAAATGGCAATAACTCTCTAATGGCACAGCTGAAGCTGAGCACATTACTGATTTTACAGGAGTCAGGCTTTCCTCAGAAGGATATGCTTTGCCACTCATGTGTCCAGGGTGGCTGTAAAAATGGCACAACTTTTATCTGTAGTTGCTCGTTGTTGACTTATAATAGATCATGTGACTGCCAAACCCTTGCAGTATTGGGTATATTTCTAAGAGATCTGGCACAATTGTCTGCCTCTTAACAGTCAGTCCTCCAAATATGGGTGAACAAAAACCTTCCAGCATCTCAGACAGCCTGCAACCACCACTATGTGCTTGGAAAAAACAAGTGGATTAATCTGAAGTAAAAGGGTAGACCTCTGTACTTTTAACACCACTTCAGCAAAGCAAAGGAAATTACTATGTTTCCTGCTTCAAACTGCAATGAGGCAAATTTAATCTAGCAACATCATCCCGAATGTCTCTTTTGTTAATGTGTTTGTTTGCTGTTTTAAGAGCTAATATAGGCCACAATTCCTACAGCACACATTTTGTTTGTAATACAAAATAACTAAAGAGTATCTCTTTGTTCTACTACTGTTTTTTTTCAGTAGTAAGAGTTGTAACATGTTCCCTCACATCAGCAAGTCCAAGGGGGAAACAGAATGATGCCCAGGAGCAAAACCTGTAAGGACACACCATTCTGTGCAATATGTGGCACCCATCTGTTCATCATTACAATGTGCAATGCTGGAAGGAGCACTGTGTAAGGCCTGTGGGTCAGCATCTGAGCTGGAACTGCCTGTTAGTGGTTTGAATATTTACCCTGATAGTTGCAGGTGTTGTGCGCCCTACTAAGAGCGGTACTCCCCCCTCTTGTGAGAATTAAAGCCTCTAACAAAGAAAAGCTACTGGCATTTGTGTGCTGAAAGGAAATTCCAAAGATGTATCTTTGGTGACTCAAGTGGATTTGTTCATAAGGGAGAACAATCACATAGTCTTGGTATGAGGTTTTTAAAGGTTTGAGGATCAGGTATTTCATACCGTTGCATGATAGCACTGACCAAGGCAATGCTCATAGTGTTTAAAAAGAAGATATCGTCATCAGATAAAAGGAAACTGCTTAGTTAAATCATCCCATTTCTGCTACAATCCGTGTGAATACAAATTTGTCAGCAAAGCGTTCCTGTGAATTATGCCGCAGTGATTTGGATATGCCTCTTCTTCACGGTGCTAAACAGTGGAGGCAGGATGATTGGGTCACCTATCACTCTTGATGGTCACTTGTTTTATTTGGCCCTGGTGGACTGTTTCAGGGGTGACAGCTACTGCAATAGGTGCTGCTAACTCTACCAGTAAGGGGCTTGAACCTCAGTGGCGGCTCCTCTGCTAAGGCGGAGGAGCATTTCTCCACTGCCTTGAAGCAGTAAAAAAAGGAAAAAATAAAACTGATAATAACATAATGTTATTATCAGTTTATTATGTACCCCTGCTGCGGCAGCTTTGCGTGACAAAGCGGGGCAGGGCTGCAGAGCAGGGGAGGAGTGGTAGAACCTTCCCAAGTGTGCAATACTGTTTGGTCAGTACTCTTGAACAGCCCAAAACAGTTGTGCGCACTTTCCCTGTTCCACGAACCATGGCGCTCAGACCAATCACAACGCTGCATTGCAGCGTTGTGATTGGTCTGGTAGGGAAGCCTGGTGCTTGTCAAACACAACACTTCATTGCAGGGTTGGGATTTGTCAGGGGAGCCTGACTGTGCTTCCTGGAGTCCGTAACGGAGGAGAGCAGGTGCGGAGACGCATGACCTGGCGGCAAGGTAAGTGTATTTTTTTTTTACATTGTACCCCGCCTGCCCCGCCACCCGCGAGCCGTGACACGCGCCACCGTCGAACCTACTGGTGAGAGATGCCTCTTACATGAATTATCATTGAATTCTGAGGACCTTCCTTCTAGTGGGTTGTTGCTCAAGTTTTACTTTTTTGAGTGCCTCCTCTTTATGAGCCACAAAGACACTTTCCATAAAAAAACGAAGAACAGAATGTTCTGTTGTATGTTTAGGATAAGAGAGGTAAGGCATATCTACAACAACAGTAGTAGGATAAGTTAGTGGCAGTGACCGTGCACTTTACAACACCTCTGAGTATTTGGCAGAAGTGCTCATTTATTATTTGTTTCTCAGAACTCCTGCATACAATTGATAGGCAGTATGTGCATAAACTGATTCACAAACACATAGCAGCCAAAGAGCACTGTCAAGCTCACTGCTCCAAATAGGTCTCTGGTGTTTGCCATACTTTATTCCCAGAAGTGCTCTTCGCCTGCTTTCTTCCTCAAGAGTGTGGCATGGTCCCTACTTCACACATGTGGCAGGCAAGCGGTGAGATTTCAAGTTTAATTTGGGAAAAACAGGAGTCTGTGCGAGAGGAAACAGATCTACAGCCCGCCACTCAAACAGCAGTTAGAACTGACTTGACCACAATCAAGATTGCTTTCTAGGACAAACCACTCGCCAGCAACGACCTACAGCTTTGAAAACAGGCATAAATATAACATTATAGAGAAATCAGAGTTACCATTATCCCTCAGATTCAGAGGAGCCAGTGATGTTCATAAAGGGGAACAGAACCACCTTCGCAGTTAGGGAAGAGAGAGTATTCAATGTTAAGCCTGAATTGTTTTACCCTGCCTCTATGATGAGCTGCAAAAGTCATGTCTATTATCAATACTACAGGTATTGCTTCGGGTTTCAGCTTCAAGGACTCAGAAAGAACTTGAAGGAGTAAACTGCTGCTGTATATCCTGCTATCTGAAGCCTGAAACTGAACACTAATAAAACTGAGATAGTAGTAATTAAGGGAAATCCGCAACTCTGGCCTCAACAATACTGGTCACAAGAGATGGGACCTTAACCTAAACCCAAGAATTCTGCAAAATGCTTAAGAGTAACTGCTGATAATGTGCTACCCTGGAAACCTCATGTCAATGCTGCTGCATCAAAATATATATCTTTATCACTCGAAGTAGCATAGCACATTATGCTTACTTTTCAGCCGAAGCATTGAAGACGATCATGTCTGCTGAAGTTGTTTCTCGGTTGAGTTAAGCTCAGCCTCCCTAATGGAGATCTAGCAAAACTACAGCTGATACAAAATGATGCAGGCAGGATGATATTTAAACTCCCCAGGAAAGCCCACACTACCCCTCTCCATAGAAAACTACACTGAGTACCCATAAAACAACATAAGCAGTTCACAACCGGTTGTCTTGTTTATAAAGCCATGAATGAACTATCTCCCCAGTTCCTATCTAAAAGATTTTTTTTTAAAGCTCCATGAAGGAATCTGCGCTCCTCCACTGGAAACTTGCTGTAAACACCCAGATTTTAAAAAGCGAGATATCGAGGATGTAGGTTTTCTAGCCAGGCCACACAGAATATAAGTCTCTTCCACTTGAACTTCGCTCCTGATCTGGCATCGTTTAGACCAGCTTTGTAACCATGGTTATTTAAAGAAGCCTTCATCTGAAGAAACCCAGGAAATGCCCTGCCCTGGACAAGACAGGACGGGTGCTCTGTTGGGCCACAGGAATCTCTGACACCCTCTATATATTTAGCCCCATGAAACTCTAGGGTGTAAGAGAGCTTTAGAAATACAATTAATATTGACCTTATGGAAGGTCACAATATCATCACCAAAGTATTTCTTGACATGAAGGAGTGAGAAGACTGTGGTGAATACGATTCTCAGACCCAGACCTCACTATATTTATCCTCAGTATTATGAAATGAATTTTATTTCAGGTTCCATTTTGTGACATTTAATTTGAGCAAGCCTGCAGAAGGTACACAGCTGTTAGCCTTAAAGTGAACGTGAACTGTCTGTACCTTAGCTGTAATCACAAGGCCTTGAGAAAAGACTTAGTCGCAAGTGCCAGCATTTGAATGGACAGATATTGTGCAAATTATGTCTGGTGACACACTATGTCCAGTCAGCGAGTGGACATCACACCTGCAGCCATCTTGTATCACGTTTGTATCACGAGATGTTATTCCACTGCGATTGGTTATACGCTTAATGCTTGAGAAACATTTTGTTTCCTGTGGTCAACAACTCATCATGTATGATGAAGAAATTATATTTTCTGTAATGTGACTGGCTCTATATCATCATGCTTTTTGTGTTTTTCACATATAAAATACCCAAAGAAAGATCAGCAAATTGGACATTCTGCAGACTAGCTCATGTTCCTGTGACTCACATATAAAGCTGCTTATGAAACTTGACAATTGTCTGTGTTTCTTTAATAAAGGTTCCACAGTATCATGAAGGAAAAGTATCCTCCATCTATATCTGGCAATCGGCCTGCAGTGATGGAAAGACTCATCTCTTGAGAGAAATACTAATAAAAGCATGCTTTCTGAGTTAAGGTCTACTTTAATGCCAGTTTGGCATTAATCTCTTAAGAGTTTTTTGCTGATAAATTTCCTATGAGAGCTAACATGGGAAAACACAACTTTTTTGACGCCCCTCCCAACACCCCATTCATTTTTTGTTTTAGTTTGCTAATAACTTTGGAGCCCGGTGACTAATCACTAAACTTTCACAAACAAAGATCCTCCACCTCAGCTCCTCCCTGGAAAGTTTTATGGTGACCCATCAAACAGGGAACTAAGAAAGAAGGTTGGTCCTAAAACAGGAAATCCCCATTTATCTTGAAAAGAATTTTGAAGTTACTAGAGATAACTTTAACTGTTGAATTTCAGTTTTGCATTTAGTTTAAAATGCTAAGTTGGCACTGAAATTTCACCAAACTATAACAAGACTTTAACCTTTTTTTCAGTGTATATATATATCGCCTATGGGTAGTTATAGTTGTCAGCTTTTCCATAGAAAGAGCTTTTTTGGTTTTGCTAATAACTTCACAAAACTTTCAAAACAAAACTTCAACCACCTCCGTTCCTTCTGGAAAGTGTTGGGGAGATCCGCCAAGCAGTCCAATAAACCAAATTTCCCCAAGTATTTTCCAAATACTGTTTTTAGGCAGTTCTACTCCAAAAACTGAACTATGCCAAATTTGGCAGGAATCAAAATCTTGGTCCAGAAAGTATGCTTTTGGTGATTTAGGGAAAATCCGTTCAATAGTTCTTGATATATTAAGGGACATATATATTTGTACATCTAGACAGTTGGATTCAAGGGAGTCAGGAATTGGAATTATATCTTACTGATGACATCTTAAATGACATAATTGATTACATCATTGATGAGATTATCGGTGCTACTTTTGTTCACATTATTTAGGTGTATGGCATTGGAGGTAAAAAAGTAAGAACCAAATAGCTCAGAATATTAAAAAGCATAATTAATTCCATCATACAACAACCATATTAGGTGAAGAGCAAGTTGCTTTTATGTACAACACTGACCCTATAACATACACTTCATGGGTAGCCGAGCTCATGCTGACAATCAATAACACATAGATGGGTAACCCCTTCTGCACACAGTGTCCAATCTGTACACAACTGTTCAGAGAAAACCAACTTCCTTTAGACACTCAAGCTGTGGTACCTAACTAATACCCTACTACGGGCAGCTTTAGCCGGTATCTAACCCTTCATAATTAGCAAACCTCTTCTGAGACATGAAGCAGACACAAGTAGAAAAGTGGTTACTGTAAACAGTGTTTACCCTATGCAGAGACCTTACCTTGTACCATACTATTTGCAGACAGCTAAACCCTCATGAGGAATACAACACAAATTATTATAAAAACATCTACTAAGAACAGTGTTCCCTCTATGTAAAACCTCTCCAACGAGAACATAGTCACTGTAAACACCCAAGGCCTGAAGTTGCTAAAGTTCATACTACCCACAGCCCACATAGTATGCTGAAAAGTTTATAGATAGATCAACTTTGGTGGCTAATCAAGCACTTGTATATGAGTAAGTACCAGGTGCACACAGCTATATGCCCTATGTGGAAATGATCATGCTGAGACGATTCCCTCAAAATGCTCAATGCTGCTTACAATACTTAGTATCTACTACACAGAATATTTGCCCTGTTGGAAACCTTTGAGCAAAACCAAACAACTTGTGTCCAATATACTGGACACAAGTCATCAACTATCACATGCATACAGTGTTAGTCCTGTACACAAACATTCCGAAGGAGCTCAACACCCCTGCATAGATATGACCCATTAGAAGCAGAAGCATGTTGTAAACACACCCAATGGTAAGAAGGAGACTGTATAAGTACAACATTAGGTAGACAGAAGCAGGATGATACTTACCTGCCACTATGTAAAGTATAAAACAAACTAACACACACATTGCATGATGTAATCAGTTATATATATATATATATGTATCGCTCCAAACAATCATGTGTGGCTGGCGTGCGGCCAGTACACTGGGAATACCAGTAAAAAGCTCGGGCGTGTTTACATGCACCTGCTTCAGCTACAAATCCTTTAACGAAATTGCATTCTAGGTGATGATTAAATCACTTTATTCATTATGTGGCAGACATGGCACTTCACTTTGCGGCGTCAGACGCATTATAGCTTATTCAACCTTTTTCACTATGCCTTCGTATACTGAACACTCTCTATTTACAAGTCACTTCATTAAAATGAATTACCGACTAACCGCACTTCCCTATTTTCAGCAGCCATATTGTAACATACAAGTACCTTGAATATTAATAACATAAACATTATCAAATACATCATTGCTTGTCCTTGTGGGCAATATGAAACTATACAGTTTAGACAACATATTTAACTTAACATTGTTGCATTACATTAGCCCAGTTTTACATAAACATTATTGTTTTGCCATCTTGGGGTTACAGAACAGTGTTCAATCCTGTACTGTAATAACTACTTACAATATACATTACGCCCCATTGGGAAAATGCAATCTCAGTAAATTTCTCCTCTGATTACGTACCATTGGGCCAAAATGCCTATGGGATTATTAACACACACATCATCAAGTGCACCATTGCTCATCTTTGTAATCATTATACAACTACATGGATTGGGCAAATAAATTGAACATGGCATTGGTGCATTGTGTTAGCCAGAAATACATGAATGGTAATACAAATAGTTTTACCCCTATAGGGCTGCATAACAACATTAACTCAAATGTGCTATTGGCCCCTTACAGTGTTCATTCCGCCCCATTGGGAAAATGCAACCTAGTGGAGTTCTCCTCAGATTGCGCCCTACTGAGCGCACCTATTTATGCAAAACAAAAAACTATTATTCTCTTCTGCAGGGATTTATAAACCGCAAATACTATGCCAAAAATGTAGAAAATTACGACCAAATGTCTCTAAGGCCACTTTCCTGAATCAAGATCTCTTAGCTCTTTCACATTCAAGCTAATGTGTAAGTATGATATATGGGGACAGGCTAGGGGTATCCTGACTCCAAGGGACTGATGATGGGGTGTTTGAGAAATCCCTCATGGGGAAGAAATTGCCCAAAAACAATGGGCATTTGAAGATCCGCTGAACTCTTTCGGTGCTCAGAGCGGCCCCACCTTGTGAAGCCGCAATGGAGCCGTGGATCCAGATCCCAATAAAAAAAAAAATACACTCACTCACAGACCCACTTACACACCCACAGACATATCCATACAGTCACTCATACACCCATTCAGAGAACGAGAAAACAACACTCACACAGCCATTCACACACTTACACACCCATACAGTATCTCGCACACTACCTCACAGACCCACACATGCACTGACACACTCACCACACACCCACTTACACACCCACTCTTACCATAAGGTAACTACAACTTGAGCTCTCCCCATGCACTTCTAATTGTCCCACATATTACGTAATATGTCATGAGTATTCATGACATCATTGATAATAGCACTGCAACATTTACAGTAATATTATTGATGAGAAAACCGTGCATGGCGTAGTCATGAGTTATATTTACTTGAGATAACTATGACTATAACTGCTTCCTTTCTATGGAATTGTGTGTGTGCAATCTGAATCTAACTAGAACATCCCTGTAGCCTTTGGTTTTTTTCCAGTGAATTTCTATGTTTTTAATGCTATTTCCTAACTATATCAAACCTGTGACCTTTGTTTTTTCAGTGAATACACACACCCACATATTCCAAATTCGACTAAGTAAGCGCTCACTCATGCAGAGAAACAAGCAAAACAAACAGAGGGAGCAGAAAAGACAGAGAGCAGGGAAGAGGGCCAATGGGAAACAAATCAACTGGCTCCAAGAAACAAGCATAATGGATGACACTTAATAGAACTGTTGTTAGCCTGTCCAATCGACCATTGACATTGCTAAAAAAAAACACTATGCTTAGGCTGCTCTTTTGGTCCTTCAGATCAGTCTAACTGTCCAGAGACCAGGATCGATAAATTTAAATTTATCAGGAAGCTTAAATTGAAAAAATGGCATCACCTCAAAAATCCGAAGCCTATGAATTCAGTAGGCATAGACACAATGTTCAACACTAATCCTAACACAGATAATGATCTAAGTACTAATTTGAAATTAAGAGAAACCCTCCTCACTTTACAAGAACTGCTGTAGAGACTAGCCTGGAACAGACCAATACACTGAGTGCATTGGATATCACTACTGACTGACCAGCTTCCACAGATTTCAAACCTAGTTCTAGTTTCGATCTTAACCTGTCACATGACAGCATTGATACATTCCATGATACTGTTATGCATGATCTTATCCAGGCTAGACAACAAAACATTAAGAAATTCCCACAACAACATCTCACAGCTGCCCAAAGAGAAGTAATTAAATCCTTAGCAGACAATGACATTATTGTCATACGTCCAGCATACAAGGGTGCCAACATTGTCCTGTAGGATAAAGAGCTTTACAATAAGGAAGCGTTAAGACAATTGGAGGACAGAAGATTCTATACCCAAATTCACATTCAACAGTACAATGAAAGCATCATTAATATATGGGACATGTTGAATGGATGGAAAGACAATGGCATCTTGCAATGGGAGGAATCCTGTTATCTTGAACAACACTACCCCAAGCAACCCATCTTCTATCTCCTCCCAAAAATTCACAAGAACCTGCTTACACCACCAGGAAGACCCATTGTTTCATCTATAGGCAGTGTATCAGAAAACATCTCCAAATACGTGGACCATTTCCTTCACCAATATGCCATGGCTCTTCCGTCATGTATCAAAGACACCAAAACCTTTTAGGCAAACTTAACAAAGTTAAATGGGAAGAAGATTCTATTCTCATCACAATGGATGTGAATTCACTGTATACAATCATTGACCATAATCTAGGCATCAGAGCCTACCTACATTTCCTAGAGTTAAGTAACAATGGGGTGACCCAGTATCACTAAGAACCTGGGCAGTAATGAAAATGATAAACAATTGGTTCTTTCGGGTGCAATGAATTTCTTCACTTATATCTCATTAACCACAACATGCTCAATTTTTGTAAACTTGAGTTAATCAAAACAAAAAGGGGAATCCAAACCATCTGGAGAGTTTGCAAGTTACTTTATGAATTGTATTAATTTATAAGTACTATTATTTCAAGGCAAAGATAAAAATAAAAAAGGCTGTCAATTTCATATAATAGTGCATGGGGTGATAATTTATGACAATCGGTGCTCAGTGTGATTTAGTGCCATACACTATATACAGTGTTGATGTCTTGTGGCAGGAAGGGATTGGGAAAGAGGGGAAGCGTGACCGATAATATACAATTTCTCAGAACATTCTGTACACAGTATTAATCAGTTTTAAATACAGAGTCTTTGGTAAATGTGGTCCACTGATATGTAATGTCGACGTTTCAACCCTATAGTCGCGCTCTTGAAGCGTCTGCCACAGGTCTTCTTCAGGACTGGGGGGGGCGTGGGTTGTGTGTGGCAGCCTAGTGATTTTAAAAAAAGTATTGGCCAGGTTTGGATTCGTAGTGTTAGTAAAAACCAACTATGGTTAACATAACGTCAGTTACACTCACCTCCAAGTAGACCCAGCCGGGCTAACCTTTGGAGTTTGCTGAAGGCAAATTTCTTTGGATCGGACTCTGTGGGGAAATTGCTGCCTAATTAGATAGGTCTGAATGGATCAACTATTAAAAACATCGAGAAGCGCCCACTTTTGATTGCGCTTACCTCGTATTGAATACGTATAACTTTCAATATAATCTCTTAATCTGTTGTTCCTTCAGGTTACACTGCTGCGTAATTCAGTGTGGCCGCTGGTTTTAAATTCATACAAGCGGGCGAAGGCAATTTTCCTTGGATCGGACTCTGTGGGGAAATTGCCGCCTAATTAGATATGTCTGGATGAAACAAATATTAACTACATCGAAAAGCGCCCACTTTTGATTGCGCTTACCTCGTATTGATTATGTGAGGCTTTCAATGTAATCTCTTAATCTGTTATTCATTCGGGTTACACTGCTGCTTAATTCAGTGTGGCCGCTGGTGCATTAATTCATACCTGCGGGCGAAGGGGCAGTGGTTATCTTACGGTGGTAGTCAAAGCGACTTAACCATACAATTAGGCTCTTAGGGAAATGGTGGGGTGGCGGGTATGCTATCACTTACCTTTAGGCAGAATCTTTGCGGTCCCAAAAGATCCAGGTACAGGTACAGACCGGCGGCGAAGTTCGCTCTGTCCCAGTTCTGTCAGCGATGGCAGCGGGGGAAAAAGGCTGACTGGATATATCCAGTTCAGAATGCGCAAGGACGCTGCCGGCGTGGCACGTCAATGGTTGCTAGGTAACCAACGTGACGGCAAGCTGACACAACGTGTCTTGGTCCATTCACTTTAAGGAAATAATCACAGGATTGTCCAATCGGATCCGCATGCTTAAGTGGCTAAAGAAGTCGCTGTATAGATATTGTACTAATTTAATGTGAATGCATAAACGCGTATGGTGCGTGCTGTGAATCTCATAAGCTGGCATGTTCATAGCATGGTTTCAGTATACAATTAGAATTGTGAATACAAAGCGTGTGTATATCAACATTTCAAGTCTTTTGGAACAACAATGATAACAACACATTATTAACCAGCAATGTAAGATCTCATAGGTGGGCTTGTTCATAGAATGATTCTGTATACATTTTGAAATGTGAAACATTAGAGTTTCCCAAATTTTTGCATTTCACCAACAATGATGACAACACGATTTACCACATTCGAGACATAATGCAATCGCTCATTGTGCATGTGACAGGTGGTTAACATGTATTTACTGATAAGAAATCTTGTACATAGCTTAGTAACAGCATTTGGTACATTTATAGCTACCTGGCCCTGATGGAAGTTCGAATATCGGATCGTAACAGGGGGATATGACCTCAATGTATGTGCCTAGCGCTCCTGCAGTAGGAGTTAGAGCTGCCCCATCTGTCTTGTGATTTCCTCAACCTCATAAAGTCCATTTTGTAGTGAGTTGAGTGAGTATATCCAACGACACTCCTTGTTGTCCAAGGAGCGCATGATGGAGCCACCCCTTGGGTTTGCACTTATTTTTTCCAACACCCACCCCTCATGTCTTCAGGTGTGTGGTTATGAGTAATGTAGTATTCTACCAAGGGTGCCCCAAGTGTTTTGCATCTGACACGGCTCATATGCTACAAAATCCTAGTTTTTACTTTTTGCGTGGTCTGGCCCACATAGATTTTAGTGCACAGGCAACGGATAGCATAAATCAGGTTGGAGCTATTACAGTTGGTGAAATAAGGCAGTTTGTAAGTCTTATTGTTGTGGGTGAATTCTTTTCCTTCCTGGCACAAGTCCCAGGCTCGGCAGGTCCCGCATTTATGATGTCCTGTAATCAGTGGGAGACCCACGTAGCTCCGCACGTCTGGATGTTTGGATGGTTCTAAGAATGCTTTTACCACTCTGTCCTTTATATTCTTTCCTCTTTTGAATGCAAAGATTAGCTTATCAATTGTTTGGAGTTCACCAGCAACCAGATTCCAGTACTTGAGCACAATCTTCTTGACATCATTGCTTTTCGTGTTGAACGTGGTTACGCACACAATGTTGTTGGTTTCATCATTATTTTCTCTTACTTCCAACAGTTGTTCACGCGGGCCATACCATGCCCGTTTTTTCGCATGTTTTAGAAGGTTTTTAGGGTAACCTCTGTCCTTCAGGCGGTTGGTCAAAACTTCCGATTCTCTAAAAAAGTCCTTTCTGTGCGAACAAACCCTCCTTATCCGAAGATATTGCCCGTAGGGCAAGTTGTCACTCAAATTGCGTGGATGGTGCGACCCGTACATCAATAAGGTATTTTGCTCCATAGGCTTACGATATAGGTCACAGTATAGCTTGCCCTGTTCTGTTTTGAAAGTCAGGTCCAAGAAGTTAATCGACTCCTTACTGCTGGTCACTGTGAACTGTGTCACTACTTCTTTGGTTTAACCAAGCGTGAAACTCTTCTAGCTCTTTTTGTTTACCGTCCCAAACCATGATCACATCGTTGATGTATCTCTTCCATACCTCGATCTTGTTGAGGTATGGGTTGGTTTCACTGTACAAATGCTCTTCCTCATAGCTGTCCATGAATATATTCGCCAGACTAGGGGCATATGTTGCCCCCATAGCTACTCCTTTGCACTGGTAGAAATTTTTTTTTCCAATATAAAATAGTTCTTTTTCATGGCTATTTCAAGGAGCGTGATTAGAAAAGAAGTTGGTATCCAATGTGGGCTTGGTCTCAGATCTAACATGGTTTTCATTATTTCCATAGCTCTGTCCTGTGGGTGGACGTGTAGAGTGAGGATACATCTAGAGTAACTAATATTTGTTTGTGTTTGTCAAATGGGTGCTCTTCGAGTAGCTGTATTATATGCATCGTGTCACATACATAGGATTTGGTCTGAGGGATCAATGGCTGCAGGAAATGATCTTTAAATTGGTTCAGTGGTTCCAAGGTCGATCCGCACCCTGAAACAATTGGTTTACCAGGTGGATTTTCAAGTCTTTTGTGCACTTTGGGCAGGGTGTAAATGGTGGGGTTCTGTGGGTTCTTTTGGTTCAAGAACTCAAACTCTTTCTTGCTAAGGAAACCTCGTTCTAGGGCCTCCTCTGTCACCTCTTTTATTAGAGTATTTAGTTCCGCAGTGGGGTCTCTTGGAATGGGTTGGTAGCTTTCCACCACTCCTAGATGTTGCTTTAACTCTTTGGTATGATCTTCTCTATTTTGTAGGACCAGTGTCCCTCCTTTGTCCGCTGCCTTTATGACTATGGAGTCATTTTGTCCAAGCGAAGTGAGGGCTAGTTGTTCTTCCTTGCTGATATTGTAAGGGATGAATTTCTTAAAGTCTAATAGGCGCATTGTATCCTCCATCACAATTTTTTCAAAGGCGAGGATCCTCTCGCTCATCATAAACGCGGCCGGTGTGAAGGTTGAGGCCGGTCTAAATGTAGTTGCTGCATTGGTGGGGGTGTAGGTGTTTTTGGAGAAATAGTACTTGAGTCTGATCTACCGGAAAAAGTGCTGAAGTTCTACTTTCATCTTGAACGAGTCTGGTACTACCGTTGGTACAAAGGACAGACACTTCACCAACACATCGTGCTCTGCCTGACTGATGACATGATTAGATAAATTGATTATTGGGTCTAACGCCATGGGGATTCTTGCTTCCAAGGCCATGGTGTTGTCATCCATATTTATGTTATTTGCTAGCATTGGCCTAACATGTTGTACATAAGTGGTAGCCTCTCTCATCTGCGTATTTGCTGGAAAACCTGATTCATAACCTTGTGTTATTGTGTTTACTGTTATGCCTTCCTCCTGTGCATTGAGGTGCGAGGGTGTGTGCTGTTCTTCTGGCAATAATTGTGTAGCCATAATGGACATGCACTCAGGTTCCTGGTTATCCATATTGTCGCTAGTCAGCCTAACAAGGTTCCCAGGTTGTGATAGGTGTCTTTGATCCTGATTTTTATCTACCATCTGTATGTTTGTCTCCTTGTGAAGATTTCGCCATGCGTTTCTGGTTGGTGAAATCTGACTCTGGAGGTGCCCTGATGTGCATTCCGCCCCTTGCCCCAACTCCTGGGTCTTTCCCAATTCTGTTGTTGCCCTCCCCCTCTGTTCCCTCGGTGGTAGCTGTCCCCTAAAAAAAATGGGGGATTTGGTTAGCTTGGTTGCTAGTTGAGGGTCTGTCGGTTTCGGAGTCTGATCCACTGCCTACCGAAGAATCTGAAAATGTGTAGAGCGCAACTATAGGGTTGAAACGTCGACATTACATATCAGTGGACCACACTTACCAAAGACTCTGTATTTAAAACTGATTAATACTGTGTACAGAATGTTTTGAAAAATTTTATATTATCGGTCACGCTTCCCCTCTTCCCCAATCCCCTCCTGCCACAAGACATCGATACTGTATGTATTGTATGGCACTAAATCACACTAAGCACCGATTGTCATAAATTTTCACCCCATGCACTATTGTATGAAATTGACAGCCTTTTTTATTTTTATCTTTGCCTTGAAATAATAGTACTTATAAATTAATACAATTCATAAAGTAACTTGCATCTCTCCAGATGGTTTGGATTCCCCGTTTTGTTTTTATTAACTCAAGTTTACAAAAATTGAACATGTTGTGGTTGTTGAAAACCCACTAGAAGCCAGGGATTATTTATCATTGAATTTAGGGGAGGGGGCTGCTCAAGATGGGTATGCCAATATCCCCACCCCGCACAATTACAGTCTTGCTGTCCCCCCCACCCCCGGGAGGCAGATTGGGTCAGTAGCCCCAGATCTGCCCCTGGGCAGAAAACCCACTAGATGCCAGGGATTTGTTTAAAATTGTTTTAGGGGTGGGGGCTGCTCAAAATGGGCATGCCAATTCCCCCACCCCTAAAAATATTCCACAGTCTTCCTGCCCTTGCCCCCCCGGAGGCAGATGAGAGCAATAGCCCAGGATTGTTTTTGTTTTTATAAGCGATGGGGTGAGGGTTGCCTAAAATGGGCATGCCAATGCCCCCACTCCCCCCAAAAAAATTCACAACCTTCCTGACTCCCCTGGGAGGCAGATGGGGCAATAGCCCCCAATTGACCCCCCTGAGGGGGAAGAGGGGGGGGGGGAAGAACAATATGGGCATGCCAATGCCTCCACCCAAAATCCCACCATTTTTCTGCCCCCCCCGAGGCAGATGGGGCAATAGCCCCTGCTCTGCCCCCGGGGGGGGGGGGCGGGGGGGCAGAAAGCCCACTAGGCCCCAGGGATTGGTTTTGTTTAAATGTAGAGGTAGGGGGCTGCTGAGAAAGGTCAAGTCACATTTCCCTCACATTTCTGTATGGGTAAGTTGTAGGATCGCCGTACACACACAAATTTCCTACTACCCAGCGATCTCATTGGTCTCCCGAGAAAAATGATACCTCACTTGTGTGGATGCCCAAAGTAGCGTCAGCCTAAAAACGTATAAATAAACTGCACTTTTAGATCCGCTCTGGGCCCCCCTTAATTTCGCAAAGTTTTTGGCACTTTAATGTCGTAGGCACTTGGCCCATCCACTCAAGTAAGGTATCATGTTTATCAAGCGACTCAGAGGAATGCTGGGTAGTAGGAAATTTGCGCCATGCAGTGATTCCACAACTTTCCCACTCAGATATTAGAGGAAAATGTGACCTTTTTGCTAAATTTGAGGTTTGCTGCAAAATTTTGGGAAGTAAAATGTTGGGGGATCAAGACAAGCCACACCTCCCTGGACTCCCACAGGTGTCTAGTTTTCAGAAATGTCTACGTTTTTTGGTTCCCCTAGATGTCTGCAAACCTGGGACAAAAAACCCAGGTGCCCGCCTATCTATCACAAAACAACCTGGTTTTCAAGGGGGTCACTTACGATTTTGGTCCCGGGCTCAGCGGCCAGCTGATGAAACCTACCAAATCCACACATTTCTGAAAACTAGACACCCTGGGGAGTTCAGGGAGGTATGGGTTGCATAGACCACCCCAATGTTTTCCTACCCAGAATCCCCTGCAAATCTCAAACGTAGCAAAAAAATTTCCCAATTTCTGTGTGGGAAAGTTGTGGGATCACAGGGCAAATGTACTACCACACAGCATTTCTCCTGGTTTCCAGATAAAAATGGTATCTCACTTGTGTGGGTAGGCCAAGTACCAGCGACAGGCAAGGGTCCAAAACGTATTCAGGAGACATCAAAATTACAAATCACAAAAAGACCTGGTTTTGCAAGGGGGGTCACCTGAGTTTTTGGCCCCAGGCTCGGCAGCCATAAAGGGATACCTACCAAACCCACACATTTTTGAAGACTAGACACCCTGGGGAGTCCATGGAGGTATGGCTTGTGTGGACCCCCCAACATTTTCTTACCCAGAATCCCCTGCAAACCTCAAATAAAGCTGGAAAAAAAATCACTTTTTTCTCAAATGTCTATGTGGAAAAGTTGTGGGATCACTGGGCTAAAACAAATTTCCTACTACCCAGCGTTCCCACAGGCCTCCTGATAAAAATGATAACTCACTTGTGTGGGAGACCAAAGGACCCGCGACAGGCAAAGGCCCAAAACGTATTGAGGAGACATCAAAATGACCTAAGGAATCCTATGAAACACACTAATTTCTGAAAACTTAACACCCGGGGGAGTCCAGGGAGGTATGCCTTGAGTGGACTCCCCAACATTTTCCTACCCAGAATCCCCTGCAAACCTCAAATTTAGCTGGAAAAAAAGGTCAAGTCACATTTCCCTCACATTTCTGTATGGGTAAGTTGTAGGATCGCCGTACACACACAAATTTCCTACTACCCAGCGATCTCATTGGTCTCCCGAGAAAAATGATACCTCACTTGTGTGGATGCCCAAAGTAGCGTCAGCCTAAAAACGTATAAATAAACTGCACTTTTAGATCCGCTCTGGGCCCCCCTTAATTTCGCAAAGTTTTTGGCACTTTAATGTCGTAGGCACTTGGCCCATCCACTCAAGTAAGGTATCATGTTTATCAAGCGACTCAGAGGAATGCTGGGTAGTAGGAAATTTGCGCCATGCAGTGATTCCACAACTTTCCCACTCAGATATTAGAGGAAAATGTGACCTTTTTGCTAAATTTGAGGTTTGCTGCAAAATTTTGGGAAGTAAAATGTTGGGGGATCAAGACAAGCCACACCTCCCTGGACTCCCACAGGTGTCTAGTTTTCAGAAATGTCTACGTTTTTTGGTTCCCCTAGATGTCTGCAAACCTGGGACAAAAAACCCAGGTGCCCGCCTATCTATCACAAAACAACCTGGTTTTCAAGGGGGTCACTTACGATTTTGGTCCCGGGCTCAGCGGCCAGCTGATGAAACCTACCAAATCCACACATTTCTGAAAACTAGACACCCTGGGGAGTTCAGGGAGGTATGGGTTGCATAGACCACCCCAACGTTTTCCTACCCAGAATCCCCTGCAAATCTCAAACGTAGCAAAAAAATTTCCCAATTTCTGTGTGGGAAAGTTGTGGGATCACAGGGCAAATGTACTACCACACAGCATTTCTCCTGGTTTCCAGATAAAAATGGTATCTCACTTGTGTGGGTAGGCCAAGTACCAGCGACAGGCAAGGGTCCAAAACGTATTCAGGAGACATCAAAATTACAAATCACAAAAAGACCTGGTTTTGCAAGGGGGGTCACCTGAGTTTTTGGCCCCAGGCTCGGCAGCCATAAAGGGATACCTACCAAACCCACACATTTTTGAAGACTAGACACCCTGGGGAGTCCATGGAGGTATGGCTTGTGTGGACCCCCCAACATTTTCTTACCCAGAATCCCCTGCAAACCTCAAATAAAGCTGGAAAAAAAATCACTTTTTTCTCAAATGTCTATGTGGAAAAGTTGTGGGATCACTGGGCTAAAACAAATTTCCTACTACCCAGCGTTCCCACAGGCCTCCTGATAAAAATGATAACTCACTTGTGTGGGAGACCAAAGGACCCGCGACAGGCAAAGGCCCAAAACGTATTGAGGAGACATCAAAATGACCTAAGGAATCCTATGAAACACACTAATTTCTGAAAACTTAACACCCGGGGGAGTCCAGGGAGGTATGCCTTGAGTGGACTCCCCAACATTTTCCTACCCAGAATCCCCTGCAAACCTCAAATTTAGCTGGAAAAAAATACTTTTTTTCTCAAACTTCTGACTCCCCCGGGTGTCTAGTTTTTTAGAAATGTGTTTGTTTGGTAGGTGATAGCCACAAAGCGCGGGGCCAAAAACCCAGGTGCCCCCCTTGCAAAACCAGGTTGTTTTGTGATAAGGTAATTTTGAAGTCTCCTCAATACGTTTTGGGCCCTTGCCTGTCGCGGGTACTTGGGCCACCCACACGAGTGAGATATCATTTTTATCGGAAGAACTGGCGGAACGCTGGGAGTTAGGAAATTTGTGTCAGCACGGTGATCCCACAACTTTCCCACATAGAAGTTTGAGAATTTATTATTTTTTTTCCAGCTAAATTTGAGGTTTGCAGGGGATTCTGGGTAGGAAAACGTTGGGCGGTCCACGCAAGCCATGCCTCCTTGGACTCCCCCAGGTGTCAAGTTTTCAGAAATTAGTGGGTTTCATAGGATTCCTTAGATGGCCGCTGAGCCCAGGGCCAAAAACCCAGGTGACTCCTCTTGCAGAACTAGGTTGTTTTGTGATAGGTAATTTTGATGTCTCTACAATACGTTTTGGGCCCTTCCCTGCAGCAGGCACTTGGCCCAACCACCCGAGTGAGGTACCATTTTCATTGGGAGACTTTGGAGACCGCTGGGTGGATAGAATTTAGTGGATCCACACAGATTCCAGAACTTTCCATCAAAGAAATGTTGGGAAAATGTGTTTTCAAAAAAAAAGTTTGAGGTATGCAGTCTGGGTAAAAGAACCTGGTTAGAGGGACACAAGTCACCCTCTCCTGGATTCCTCATGGTTTCTAGTTTAAAAAAAGTATAGGTTTTGTAGGTTTCCCTAGATGCCGGCAGAGCTAGGGTTCAAAATCCACAGCTAGGCACTTTGCAAAACAATGGTCAGTTTTCCCTTAAAAATGTGGAGTGTCCACGCCGCGTTTTAGGCCATTTCCTGTTGCGGGCACTAGATCTAAACCCACAAGTGAGGTACCATTTTTATTGGAAGACTTTGGGGAATGCGGTGTGGGTAGAATTTTGTGGATCCTCGCAGATTCCAGAACTTTCCATCACAGAAATGTGAGGAAAATGTTTTGTTTTTATTACAAAGTTTGAGGTTTGCAAGGGATTCTGGGTAACAGAACCTAGTGAAAGCCAGACAAGTCACCCCATCTTGGATTACACTGGGTGTCCAGCTTAAAAAAATGTACAGGCGTGCTAGGTTTTCCTAGGAGCCGGCAGAGCTAGGGTTCAAAATCTACAGCTAGGCACTTTTAAAAAAACAGGCCAGTTTTCACTGTAAAAATGTGGTGCGTTCACGTTGTGTTTTGGCCGTTTCCTGCCACGGGCACTAGGCCTACCCACACAAGTGAGGTACCATTTTTATAAGAAGACTTTCGGGAATGCGGGGTGGGTGGAGTTTTGTAGACCCACGCAGATTCCAGAACTTTCCTTAACAGAAATGTGAGGACAATTTTTTTTTTTTTTTTTACCAGGTTTGAGGTTTGCAAGAGATCTGGGTAACAGAACCTGGTGAGGGACACTCAAGTCACCCCATCCTGAACTTCTCTGGGTGTCTAGTTTTAAAAAATGTATAGGTTTGCTAGGTTTCCCTAGGTGCTGACTGAGCTAGGGTTCGAAATCCACAGCTAGGCACTTTGCAAAAAAAAGGTCTGTTTTACAGTAAACCTGTGGTGTTTCCACATTGCGTTTTGGGCCGTGTCCTGTCTGGGCACTAGGTTTAACAACACAAGTGAGGCACCATTTTTATCGGGAGACTCAGGGGAACACAGAATTGTGGAGCAACTGTTATTACCTATTGACTTACAATGCATTTCTGCCTTCCAAATGTAAGGCAATGTGTAGAAAAGAAGTCACTTCGAAAAATGTCCTATAATTCACATGCTAATATGGGTACCCACAATTTCGGAGATGTGCAAATAGCTACTGTTTCTAAACTCTATATTTTGTTCCCATTTCAGACGTAACTAGGTGTCTTTCATACCGATTTTTCACTGTTTTATTTTCCCAAATGAATTGCTATATACTCGGCACACAATAAAACCATTGCAAGACGCTGCTCATTTATTGCCTCTGGGTTCCTCAGGTTCTTGGTGAACCAACAAGCCCTATATATCCCCACAACCAAAAGGTTCCAGCGGATTTAATGGTATATTTCTTTTAAAAAATTGTCATACTTAGAAGAAATTACAGGTGAAAACGTTGGCAAAAATGGCAGGTTTTTTAAAACTTATTTTCAATTTTTCCTATTTTCAACTGTTAGTTTCTATACAAAAAACATGAAGGATCTACACAAATGACCCCTTGCTTAATTCAGAATTTTGTATACATTTCTGAAATGTATAGCTTTCCAGGATCTATTATTGCTTCCATACCCATTTCTACCACAAACTGGAAGGAGGTTGAAAGCACAAAAAATAGCACAAAAAAGGGTATGTCCCAGTAAAATGCCAAAACTGTGTAAAAAATATTGGTTTTCTGAAAAAAGTCTGTCAGCCCCTGAAAGCTGGGAAGATGGTGATTTCAGCACCACATTGGCAGAGAAAAAACTAGACGCTTTCATCTGCAGCACTTGATTCCTATTTTTTTTAAAAAATGAATGTAGCTGTATTTTGGCTAATTTCTGGGTCCCCTCCAAGGGAATGAACAAACCCTGGGTACCTTTGAAATCCCCATTATGTTAGAAGAAAAGGACGCCAATTTGGCGTGGATACCTTATTTGGTCAAAAAGTAACAGGGGCCTAAGCGCGAACTACCCCAAATAGCCAAAAAAAGGCTTAGCACAGGGGGGGAGGAAGGGGGAGGCCTAGCAGCGAAGGGGTTAACTATACAGTCGAAGCCACTTGGCGAAAACATAATCGTGGCAGCATTAGGGCCTTTGAAACAATACCAACAGATACCCTTTTTACTATCACAAAATCTGTACTTTGAAAATAAGTCATGGGGAGAATAACAATAACAAGCCCTGTTTCTTGAGCCGGCATATATGTATTATGCATCATCATACTTACATCTGGTCATATAGAAGAACACCAGGACATTGAATTATACCACCATTGGACATAAAAATGCTGTCCCAAGATGGCCACCACTTAAACTCGTAATTTTAACAAGAGCTCGCAACTTGATAACTCTTGATTTTTTTATGCCATTTCAAATAATAACCTCAACACCCTTTGTGATTTTGTATGCCATTTCAAATAATAACCTCAACACCCTTTGTGATTTATTATAAGTATGACACACGGTCTGTGAAACCTTTCTTAATATTACAATGAATTGGGTGCATGTATATGTGTAAAGTTGTGTATCGAGAATTACCCATTTCAAAATGGATGCCACAGTTACACTAGGTTAAAAGACTCAAGTATTTGTTATCCGTTTTCTATTTTGAAGTATCTGTATCTAAACATGTGAATTGTGAAATATCTAGTGTGTGACCAAGACTGCGTGTCAGTCGAAACGAGTTACTGGTAATAAAATCTATGGCTTGGTATATGATCCCCTGAGTGGGCGCCTACTTGGTAGAATTCGTAATAATTACGTCCAGTGGGCTTCGACGGCCCAGCGCACCAACTACCAACAGGCATGTAGGGGCAGAAGGAGCACAACAACAATATATAAATGTATATTACCTAGTGGCAGTCGCCACAGGCTAGTTATAGTTAGTCTGCTCTTTCATAGGAAAAGCATTTTTTTCTGTTGCCTATAACATTGGCTCAGTTTGATGAATCTCCACAAAAATTTTCAAATAGGTGCTACTTTTCAACAAGCTTATAAAGGGTAGGTTTGTGGTGAAGCGTGAAGCGGGGGCAGAGAAGAAAGGGGGCTCCAAAAACACAAAATCTCCATGCATTTTCCACAGACCTCTTTAGGCAGGGCGATAGCAAAAACTGCTGAACGAAAGTACCCAAAATTAGGGCAGGTAGCTAAATGTTGGTCCGCAGATTGGTATTTTTGTGGTTTGGTGGAAATCAGTTCAGTAGTTTTTGAGAAATTAAGGGTAAAAAATAAATGTATATTTCGGCAGTTTAAAATATGGAGTCCTGTGATTGGTCGAGAGGCCTGTTTTCATGTGAGCCTTCAAGCTCTCATCCCACAAGTGCTCTGATTGGCTGGCTGTTGTAATTTTAGAAATTAAATGTCTGCCATTTCCGTTTACTGTGAAAAATTGGAGGTGTTGTGGAAACTAAGTAAAAGAGCTATACAAAGAAGCAGCAGAAAGGCATGCTGTCCCCCTCAATTTAGATAGGAGGTATCTAAGGAATAACTACTTTGATGAAAATAAATGTATATTGTTCAAAAAAGAAAAAATATAAATTTTGCGGGAGTCTTGCGGGATGGTGATTAATAAAAATGAGCTGTGGTTCTTGTTATTGAGAAGAAGTGTGTATGAGATAATTACTGTGATGAGACCAAGGTTCTTTTTTTTCATTTTTTTTTTTTAAATGTTACGATCTTGCTAGAGTCTTCTTGTTGGATCCTGAAAAGTAGGAAGGAGAAGGTGATCTGTGAATGCACTCTGATATGCAGTAGGGACATCTTGAGGATTTTGGGGGCCCTTGGCAAAATGCATTTTGGGGGCCCTGTTCGGAACAGCTTTGAATTTATTGATCCAATTTCAGCTGTTCCATGCCCTCTTTGGCCAGTCACTGACGGTGCATAAGCATACTCATCCAAATACTAAATGTGTTTACATCTAATATTCAGGGATAGCAACGTGTGTTTTTAATATTGTAACAGCATTGGCAAATACTCGGGTTACAAAATAACCTGGAGCAAGTCCCTACTATATGTCCTCAGTGGGATCCTCCACCCCTGCCCCGCGACTGCCCGATACAAGTGGCAAGTGAGGGTTTTCGATACCTGGGCCTATTTATCGCAGCCGACCCAAAGCTTCGCTATGAGCGTAATCTGCAACCCACTCTGATGAAGCTTAAATGTGATGTTGAGGTGTGGAGGCGACTCCTGCTTTCGCTCCTGGGGAGGGCGGCATTATTACAAATTATGTCATTACAGCGCTTCCTATACGCCCTGCAGAATTCCCTTGATCTTGTCCCAACAAGTTATTTTAGAGAATTAGAAGCCCTGCAGAGAAATCTGCTGTGGGAGGTTAGGCCTCGGATAGCGCTCCAGAAGCTGGTCCTGGGTTGGTACGATGGGGGTATTGGTCTACCAGACATAAGGAGATATTATTGGGCCGCACACCTGGCGGCCATAAATCACTGTATATACAAACCTGTAGATGATCCAGCCTACAGGATGGACAAATGGATACTTTCTGGGCATTTATACCATAGAGCCTTGTATTCCGGACCCCGCCGCTATCATCTTACGGGCCCGACTAAACAGTTTGTGGCTGTGTGGCCCACAGCGAGTAAAAGCCTGGGATGGGATGGAAAACTCTCTCTGGCAACCCCCCTATGTGATTCAGAAAAGTTGGGCACACTGGGCACCACCAAGGGATTCGAAACGTGGGATCTGATAGGGATCTCAGCAATCGGTGACCTGTGGAAGGGAGGGGGGTGGTACCGTTCGCAGACTTGCAGCAAAGCCACAACCTCGCAGATTCAGAGCACTTCCGCTATCTGCAAATCAGACATGTATTACAGTCGAACATACCTGGGGGCACCTAGCGGACGCTTTGCCACTAGAGGACAGACTATTGGATGGGTACTTACCAGATGGGGTCATATCTCTGACATACAAAATGCTGGTCAACAATACACCTGACCCCCTAATACTTCTGAGACAGCGCTGGGAGGGCGATGGGCTGGAGATAGATGATGAGAAATGGCAGGAGGCTCTGGCGTCCCCTAAGGAGGTTGCCTTCTCATCCAGACTGCGTCTGGTTCAACTAAAGATACTCCACAGGATCTACATCTCTGGTCAAACACTGGTTAAAATGGGTTGGATGGATGGGGGTGATTGTAGGCCCAGATGTGGGCAGATCGGATCCTTTATGCACATAATTTGGGAGTGCCCCCTCGTTCAGACCTACTGGTCAGGAGTGCTTGAATGTATGAGTTGGGTGACAGGGGTAGTCACACGACCGGAAGCAAAGAGATGCCTCTTGAACATCTGGGAGCCCACAGACCTCAACAGCAGAGATAGGTTATGGATCACGTTGGGTCAGATGATAGCCAAGCCGAACATAGCACAGGCATGGGGGCGAGGGAGCCACCCGGGGTAATCTCCTAGAAAAACGACATGGACTGGTGCATGTTCAGGGAAAAAACTGTGTACGTCTCCTGTGGGTGTTCCAAGAAGTGGTCCTCCATCTGGCACAAATGGAATAACTATCGAGGATGTATCTGTGCTCCCCCCGTTGACCCTATCTCTGATGACCAACTTACACCTTAACCCTTCTTGCAGTACAATGCATATTGTAT
The DNA here is from genome assembly GCF_964261635.1 of Lissotriton helveticus. Classification (NCBI taxonomy): domain Eukaryota; kingdom Metazoa; phylum Chordata; class Amphibia; order Caudata; family Salamandridae; genus Lissotriton; species Lissotriton helveticus. The sequence continues at coordinate 185,897,110 of NC_136061.1, read as the reverse complement.
GTTTGTACCCGTGAAAGCTCTAAGACTTGAAGCATATATGTCTGTATTTTTCAATGCCTAGTATTGTCGAATTTGTGGATGGTTAATAAAAAGGAACTTAAAAATATATATATTGTAACAGCAGCAGCTCATTAATATTACTGCAAATAATATCTGGGATAACCCTCCCATTTCTCATATGGGAGGTCTTGTTTTGATATAAAGAAACTTTTTTATGGATGTTGCATCAAACAAACACACTTTCTCTGCAAAATGTCTGTAATAGACTCTCACACATCACCCACCTAAAAAATAAACTAAAGGAAAACGGTATATAAAACAATCTATTTAAGAATTATTAAACGTTATAAGGGCAAGAATTTCTGCACAACACAGCTGGCTCTATCAGAGGGCCCCCTGAAAGGCTGGGGCCCTAGGCCAGAGCCCACGTTGTCATTGCCTTAAAAAGTCTCTGATGCGCACTTGATACTGTAGAAAAGAGTCTCACTGGAGATGGTGTTTTTTTAAGTCTACTATTTTCTGTAGACGGCTATACCGGTTATTAAAGGCCCTCTCCAGCGTTAAAGGCCCGAGCCGAAGGTGAGTGCCTTTAACAATAGCCAGTATAGCCCAGCTACGAAGGACTATAAGGCTAATAGAATATTCTGCCACTAGAGGGCAGAATGTTCTAACAAAAAAGAACAAAGCCTTATGGGAGCGTGAGGGGATTGGAATCCCCTCAGGCTCCCTGAAGCCTTTGTTTACAGCCAGAGCTGTGAACAAAGAAACATTGGAATGTTGGAGCTCCAGGCTTATACCAGCCATTATAAGCCCGGAGCACTCCATTGTTTTCAATGGAGCTCCCAACATTCCAATATTCTAATATCATGTAGTTCCTAATAATACATAGGATCTGTGCATTTAGATAACATAAACTAAGGGATTGGTATCTAGACTGATTCCAGACACCCCCAAAGGATATGTTAGCCTTTAAACCATAAGCCCCCTAACCTTACCAAGGAGCAAATAGTTTCTGGCAACTATCGAACATGATAACCCTTGATCCTTCAGGGATCGGAGAAACATTACAGTACCTTTCGCTCAGGCAATCATTCTCCCTTAGTCTCAACATATTTTATTGAACCAGCATCATTCTAGTATAAAACAAGTTAGCTGTGACAATCATTAGACAGAAACAGATATATAAGATTACAAGCACTGAGAGATTAAATAAAAGGTAGAATTCGGCCATGGTGCTAGTACAGTAAATATAGGCAGGCATGTCGCTATATGGCAGGAATCAAGTGCACTTCTATGATGCAAATCTGTCTAAATGTACTTAAGTGTACCTAGCATGTATGTAGGTGTAAAGCCAAGAATCCCCTAGGATCCCCTAGGTGAACTAAGGGCCTTGTCTTGGTCTCTAGTTGGACAGTGTGGAGAAGCGTGGCTCAATGGTTAGAGCGGCAGACCCTGATGCAGAGGTCTGACCCGGGACCAGGGTTCAATTCCTGCCTCGGCGGCTCTTGGACTCAATCTCCCCGGACCTGATAATTCTCGCCTCGGTGTCTAGTCTAATCATGGGTCCCACTCTGTGACTCTGGGCAATAGCTTGCTTAATCTCCACAATGGCCCGAGCAGCGCTTGGATGCCTTGCTTCACCTTGGGGGTGCCCAGTAGTGGACATTTCACATGGAAAAGCCAGGAAGGGTTCCACAGCGGTATGAGTGCAGCGCCGGGACGCCCCGTCGCGTGGGCAGCCGTGCGCTTTACAAATTGTGACGGGTCAGACGACTGAGGGGTCTGAAGAATTGCAGGACTGGTGGCCCGCCGTCCCCCTCTTACCCACCTTTGTACCCTCTATGCAGCAACCACCTCCTGCTGACGATTGGCTCCAGGACAGACAAACTCCTTGGTGGTGGCAGGAAGACGAAACTATACACGGCTCCTTTAACAAGACTCCTCCTGGATGTGACGTCATCGCGCAGGACCCGTCAAGAACGAGCGGAACCAGGAAGTCGACGGACAGCGTTTCCCTGGAGGTGGAAGGAGTGGAAGGCGAGGGAGCGGAGTGGAGAGCAGCGAGACCGGAGGAAGAAGACGAAGCAAAGGAGAGGGGTGCGGAAGAGAGGAGCATCGACGGCAAGCCAGGAGGCCAACGTTCCTATGAGTCGCCCCGCCACGTTCCCGCGGGAGGAGCGTGGCTCGACCAGGTACAGGGGAAGGTAGCGGGTTGGGTGGGAAGACGCAACCCTCCTGCCTAGAAAAGCGCCCCGCCACTCGTGTACAAAATTCCTTGTTGTGTACAGACTTCCTTATACATAGTGTGAATATTGTAAATACTCTTCCTCCCGATCACGAGCACCAATCCTCAACGTCCTGCTCACTAGAAACCCCGGAGCACCAGAGCACTCGGTTTCCCTCACTCCCGGTCCCTGGTAATAAGCAAGAGGATGGTTGCCCTGAACCTTGGTTTTCTTTTCTTTTCTTTTGGGGCAACAACACCTCCGGAGACACCTGAGACGCTAAGACTGGTTGAAGATACCAAGAGAGCCTGGAGTCCCCACGTCAGACCAGAACGGACCCTGCCGCGTTCGCCAGGGAACGACTGACCAGCAGAAAGCGACAAGTGTTTATAAAAATACAGCCATCGCTTAAACATACGACTACCGCCTCTGCGTCAGTTCCTTCTGCCCCACTTGCTCCGCAACAACTGGTGTCAGAAGTGGGATCACAGTCCGTCTGCACTACCGAGATGGGCGCCCTTATCCAACACATGATCAAGAGGCAGGAGAAGTTAGAGTGGGCAGTTGAGAGGCAGCTGTCGTCCGCTCAGGCCGACAGAGAGCTGTTTCAGAACACGATCACGGCGCATATTGAGAGCCTCCAGAAGACTGCAGCTACACCACCCGTGATTATACCTGGTGAGCCTCGTCATCATACACCCAACCCCTCCGGAATCGCACTGCAGAAGTACATACAAAGAGAGGACCCAGACGCTTTTCTGCTAAACTTTGAGCGGGCGGCCAGAGCACTGGGCTGGCCAGAGGAAAAATGGCCCTTCTTTCTAGCTCCTTTGTTGACAGGCGAGGCACAGTTCGCCTACCAAGTGGCCAATCCTGTGGGAAACGCTCCCTATTCCATCATCAAAGAAGTTATCCTAGACCACCTGGGGCTGGATGCCGAGGCCTATAGGGTCCGGTTCCGGAAGGAAAGAGGAACCCCTGGGGAGAACCCCAAGACTCTTGCGCCTTAAAATCGCCGCAGACAAGTGGCTACAACCCGACACATGCACCAAGGAGGAAGTGTTAGCCAAGATATACCTCGAGCAGTTCATGGAGGCCCTCCCTTACGCCTCCCAACGCTGGTTAAGACAGCATTCGGGACTAACTATAGAGCAGGCCATTGAAATGGCGGCAAGTTACGCCAGAGCACAACCCCGGAACCCGGGTTGGGACAGTGAGAAAGCCCACAAAAGCCTGCCTATACCTTCAAAGGGGACAGAGAGAAAACCCAAACCCTTGATGGAAACCACGAAGCCCCGACAGTTCCGGATGGAGTCTCCCCTCATGCGTGGGTCCCAATGTTTTGAGTGTGGAGAGTGGGGGCATAAAGCTCGCATGTGTCCCCGAAAGAGACCATCGGAAGAGCCAATGGAAGTAGGGTACCTTCCTAAAGCAGTTCTGTACTCCGCAGAGATCGGGGCATCGTTTTACGTAAGTATAGGGATGAATGGCAACCAGGTAAAAGCCCTTCTTGATTCAGGATGTAGGCAGTCTGTAGTTCAAAAGCACTTTGTCCTTCCCTCTCAATATGTCTCCGGGGAGGTGGTTCATATTCGGTGTGTACACGGGGACGTTAAGCTTGCTCAGGTGACCCTCAACCTTACAGGCAAGGGATCATGTTGCGCGAGAGTGGGGTGATGGATTAATTGCCTGAAGATGTCATATTGGGGGTAGACAACCCGGGGTTCCATTCCCTTTTTCACGACACCCTACGTGGGCCAGATAGAACGGATAGTGGGTCTAAAAACAATCTGCTCACTCCCGATCCCTGGATCATAGACCGTAGTTTTAGATTTGCACAAGCCAACGACGCGTCTTTGTTCAATGCCTGGGAAAGCGTCCACGTAGCACAGAGCCTGCAGTCACCCACCTACCCCCGGTTTGTTATAACCAATGAACTGCTATACAGGGAGAGCAATGCAGGAGCCAGTGCCCAGTTGCTAGTACCCGTGTCTTTCCGGGATCAGGTCTTGTTTTTCGCCCATGCCCATCTCACCGCTGGCCGTTCCAGGAAAGAGAAGACAATGGAGACTATATTGCGGCATTTTTACTGGCCTGGGATTTATAAAGACGTACAAAACTACTGCATGAAGTGTGACGTTTGCCAGAGAAATACGCACAGACCTCCAGCAGCTCCCCTAAGTCCCCTACCCATCGTTGGAACATCCTTCGAAAGGGTCGGCATGGATTTGATAGGTCCCCTACCGAAGTCATCAAGAGGACACCTATATGCGCTGGTGGTGGTTGATTATGCAACACGATTCATCTAGGCGTTTCCACTAAGGTCCCAACCACGTCCAACATCGCGGAAAGATTCGTGGAGCTTTTTTCAAGGGTAGGATTCCCCAAAGAGGTCATAACGGGCGTAATCCCAGGTCTTTATTGGAAATGACAAAAGACGCATGGGAAACAGAAACTGAACTGGAGCAGAAGTCCCTCCTGGAGTATACTCTGCAATTACAGTCCAAACTGGGCAAACTGAGGAACCTCGCCTATTCCAACCTTGAACAACAACGCAATAAACAGCAGAAATATTACGACCGAGGAAAGAGGTTGAGAAGACTGAAGGTCGGAGATTGGGCCTTACTGCTGTTACCGACTACCGCCAGCAAGAACAAAAACGAACGGGTGGGCCCGTATTTGTTGACGGACACTATAGGAGACACGACGTATCGGCTACAGATATCTCCTGCAAAAAAACAGTGTTACCACATCAATCTGTTAAAGAAGTGGTTCGGCCCTGTCCCCAAAGGAACAAACCTGCTAATACCGACGAAACCCGATACTCCGTCCACTCTAGATAACCTGGTGGTAAACTATGAGTTGTCCAAACAGATGAAGAAGGACTTAAGGAGCACCCTCTTGCCCTTCTCGGATATTTTTTCAGATCTGCCTGGAAAGACAACATTGGTAGAGCACAACATAGAAACACAGCCCGGCAAGATGGTGAAGCAAAGACCCTACAGGATCCCGGCGGCCACAAGAGAAGCAGTGAGGAGAGAAGTGAAGGACATGCAGGACCTTGGGGTCATTCGTCCTTCAAAAAGCAGCTGGGCCTCCCCGATTGTCATGGTTCCCAAACCTGATGGGTCCAAACGATTCTGTATGGATTTCAGAGCCCTCAATTCCATCTCTACCTTCGATGCCTACCCTATTCCCCGGGTTGACGAATTGATTGAGAAACTCGGAGATGCCGTCTACATCACTACGCTGGATCTCACAAAGGCATATTGGCAGCTGCCCCTGCGAGAGGAAGATCGAAAAAAGACAGCCTTCATAACCGATGATGGTCTTTACGAATTTATGGTCCTCCCGTTCGGGTTGCATGGAGCACCGGCCACATTCCAACACCTGATGAATACCATTCTATAACCATATCCGACATTCAGCTCCGCATATTTAGACGACATAGTTATATACAGCCGCACGTGGGAAGAACACCTACATCACTTGACCGTCATTGTTTCAACGTTAAAACAGGCAGGATTGCACATAAACGCAAAGAAATCCAGAGCCGCCTTCCATAGAGTGAAGTACCTAGGCTATGTGCTGGGAGACGGAACAATCGCTCCAAGGGCGGAGAGAATCAAAGCCACCTCCTGCTGACGATTGGCTCCAGGACAGACGAACTCCTTGGTGGTGGCAGGAAGACGAAACTATACACAGCTCCTTTAACGAGACTCATCCTGGATGTGACGTCATCGCGCAGGACCCGTCAAGAACGAGGGGAACCAGGAAATCGACGGACGGCGTTTCCCTGGAGGTGGATGGAGTGGAAGGCGAGAGAGCGGAGTGGAGAGCGGCGAGACCGGAGGAAGAAGACGTAGCGAAGGAGAGGGGTGCGGAACAGAGGAGCATCGACAGCAAGCCAGGAGGCCAACGTTCCTACGAGTCGCCCCGCCACGTTCCCGCGGGAGGAGCGTGGCTCGACCAGGTACGGGGGAAGGTAGCGGGTTGGGTGGGAAGACGCAACCCTCCTGCCTAGTAAAGCGCCCCGCCACCCGTGTACAAAATTCCTTGTTGTGTACAGACTTCCTTGTACATAGTGTGAATATTGTAAATACTCTTCCTCCCGATCACGAGCACCAATCCTCAACGCCCTCCTCACTAGATACCCCGGAGCACCAGAGCACTCGGTTTCCCTCACTCCCGGTCCCTGGTAATAAGCAAGAGGACGGTTGTCCTGAACCTTGGTTTTCTTTTCTTTTCTTTTGGGGTAACAACACCTCCGGAGACACCTGAGATGCTAAGACTGGTTGAAGATACCAAGAGAGCCTGGAGTCCCCACGTCAGACCAGAACGGACCCTGCCGCGTTCGCCAGGGAACGACTGACCAGCAGAAAGCGACGAGTGTTTATAAAAATAAAGTAATCGCTTAAACATACGACTACCGCCTCTGCGTCAGTTCCTTCTGCCCCACCTGCCCCGCAACACAAATACAACACATTTACATTTTACACCCCACAAGGGATGTCAGACTATTGTGTGTTGGAGTTTCTCCATGCAGGGACTTCAGCGTCATGTGTCAGCATGGAAGCTTCAGCATGGAAGCTTCTCCTCTAGTTGCCCAGTTAAGATGTGGTTCTTTTATACCCAAAAAGTACCCCCAGGGGTTCTACCTAGATGTGTAATGGTACTGTGGGTCTGTCTTTCAAGGATGACGATAGCAGTGACTTTTGTACATAGTTATTATAAAGATAATGGTAATCCTGCTGTGCATGTCCTGTGCAGGGGATTATAATATGATACTAAGAATCCTCAGGCATAATAAATGAGGTTAGTTTTCAAAGAAAACCACACAACATCTTTTCGGCACATAACTAGGTAAAAGGTCAGCACCAGACCGTTATGAAGGTAAAGGTAGGACAAATGGAGGTAAAAGGTCATACAGCTACCTAGGCATATATTGGGTTACATTGGGGCTCCTAACACCCCCTCCTCATCCGACTGGACGACGATATTAACAAATGCTAAAATATGCCTGTTTAAAAATGCTTAAAAACATTGCTAAAATACGAGTATAAAAAAAACTAAAAACATGGTATTTGTTAAAAATGATGTTAAAAAGCTCCATAAGTCCTCTAAATAGTCAATATACTGTTAGACCAACTGAGCACATTGAAGCCATAGTGCTCAATGACAGGAGAGAAAAATAAAACAAAACTGTGTTTTCGAATTCTAATTTGGCTTGTTTTGGAAAAAGGCTGAATTGCTTTCAACACACGGAGAGCCAAATATTTATGCATCCTGTATCGGAGACGCAACATCACTGTTGCTTGCACTCTCAGGCATCGGTCCCTGTAACACCTCTTGTATCAAGTCAATGGAGCAAAGGTGATCAACTTCAGTTCCCGCAGCAGCCGCTGAGGAAACGCTTGAAACCTATGTGCTGGTTGTAGAGCCAGTGTCCGATCCGACAGGAGCTGAAGCATCCCGTAGAGGCTCTAGGAAGTCCATCATCAACATGGGAATATGCTGAGGACACTATAATACGTGGGCCTTTAAGGGGTCCAGTAGTACGTCTACGTCCGATGGCACAACTGATGGAAGTGTTAGACATTTCACCAACACGCATTCGTGTCTGCAGAATAGGCAGCAGAGCACAGGCAAGATGCAGTCGAACAAGACTGATCTGAACGAAAGGAACCAATGCTCACTTAGCTCCTGAAGTTGAGGTGCACCCATGCATTCATGGCAACGTCGCACCAGGAGTGCTTTTTCAATCTCTTTGGAAACTGGGCCGTCCATTGCGCAGCAAGAAATTTAAAACAAGGATACCCACCACAAGTAGTAGGACCAGCGGAAGTCCTCCAAAAACGATTCCCTATACTGTTGAGTGTATTAAAGATGGAATAACTCAGAAGATTGTCCAAAAGGTGCTCAATAGTCCAGAACCTATGTTCTTAAATAGGTACACTATCCCACTCGTATCAGACATGTTAAAGATACCATGTACCATTTCTTCGAAATGGAGCGGGAAGTTTGTTCGGACTAGCGCCTGTATCGCAGCCGAAAACCTTGCAACTTGGAGTTCAAAAGTCTCTTGGGTCTGAGGTTAAGGCCACATCCTTCTGTAACAGCATGACTTTCAGTCTGCTCAAAGAATGAAACCGTATAAGGGAAACATCCAATGAAGGCCATTTAGTTGCCTCCCTAACTGTGTGGGTCAGTGGAAACAGTACTTGCATACAACAAGTAACCCTGGAACTTACTGTAACCAGATATACGATGCGTGGTACCATCCCACAACAAACTTGATCATTCAACATCAAATAACTCCCATTCGAGAGTAGTTTGAACACCGGTTCAACACCGGATGAATCACGGCAGCTGCAGATGCTTTCAAGTGACACGATTGGTTTGCAACCGAAGCATTACAGGCTCTGTGAATCAAAATATCCTGATAAATTGGAGAACCACTAAAAGAACTCCCACGGTCTGTACCACTGAGAAAAACTTCAGTGTCCCCATTCCTCCATCTACATCTGTACGGTAATTCCCAAGATTCATGTAGGTATCCCTCTCCCAGCACTTCATACCTGCCTACTTGGTGATATTGTAGACAGTACTGAAATTGGAATGCCATGACTGGCAATGTAATATGGCCATGGATTAACCATTCTGTGAAGGGTGACTCAGCCATTGTAAACTCACATTTTCTGGTTTTCTATAATTTTGATGGCTTTATTTGCTTTAGGCTGTCCATCTAGAGTTTGTCCTTACTGTTGCCACAAACCCTGTTTACTGTACTCTTCCACAAACTTGCTTTTTGTAAACAGCCCTTTAAATCTTGTTCTAATCTTGTCACATTTGATGTGCATTCAAAGACAGAATTTCACACTGTCTCTTCCAGTGTGCTTGGTGTTTATTTTTATTTCTCTGACTTCAAATCCAGAGGATTTATGTGGCAATCATGATGGGTACTGGGGTCTGCTTGAGGAAGGCTGAACAAATGTTTATTGTTATAGCACACAAAAAAATGTAAATGTCTGCAAATGAACTGTGCAGACGACCAAAACAATACATTGGCTGATGACATTTCCCCACATTATTGTGTGTGCACTGTATACTTTTATCAGTAAAACTGTATGTCAGTGCAAAGTAATGGTCATTTCAATTAAAGATGTGTTGTCTGTAAGGGCAGTACGCTACGATAACACGCACACTCCACTCTACTCTGCACCACTTCCTCCCACTGCACTCTTCTCTGCACCACTCCACTCTACACCTCAGCAGGAGCGGCCCGTTCAGGTAAGAGCTGTGGGGTGGTGGGGCTGGGTTGAGGGGGAATTTGACAGACGACCACGAGAGGAAATTAAACATTTTTCCCTCGTTGTCGTCTGTCGCCTCGCCCCACACCTGGCCCCACCGCTCTTACCTGCACGGGCCGAGGCTGCACCTCTCTACTCTACGCCACTCCATTCTATACTAATGAACTCTACCCCACACTATTCTACTATGCACCATTGCACATTAACCACTCCGCGCCCCTCCACTCTTTACCACCCTACACTGCAGCACTGCACTCCATGCCAATGCACTCAACTCTAGAACACTCCACAGTACGCCAGAGCACTCTATGCCAATCCCCTCTAAACCACTCTAATTAACTCTGCATCACTACACTCTACTCTGAAATAATCTACTCTATGCCACTGAACTCGTTGTGACTACATTCATCGCCACTCCTGTCTAATCTAATCTGCAAAACTCTACACCACTGCACTCTATGCTAATGCACTCTACATAAATTTACTCAAAACCAATGCCCTTTATGCAATATACTCTGCATGACTGCACTCTATGCCACTATACTCTATGCCACTGCACTTGTACACTTTCGGTCACTACACTCTACCCCACACTATTCTGCTCTGTGTCACTGCACTCTACTCACTATATTCTACTCTGCACCACTGTACTCTATGACACTCTACTCTGCGCCACTACACTCCACGCCACTGTACTATACCTACCCTACTACACTCTATGAAAATATACTCTCCAACACTGCACTCTCTTCCACTGTACTTTATGCCACTTTACGCCACTGAACTCAACGCCACTGAACTCTAAGCCACTGAACTCTGCATTGATCTACTCTATATCGCCGCACTCTACACCAACCACTTTAAGCCACTCTAATCTACTCTGTAGCACTGCACTCTACGACACTTTACTTTATAACACTGCAGTGTATGCCACTTCGCTGTACTCTATGCCACTGAAGTCTACGGCACTCTATTCTACTCTGCGTCGCTCCACTCTACGTCACTCCACACCACACCACTGCACAAAACCAATACACTCAATGCCACTGCACTCTATGTCAATCTACTCTGCACCACTGCATTGTTCACCACTATAGTATACTCTATGCCACTGCTCTGTATGCCACTCTACTCTACACCATGGCCTCTACATCACTATACTGTGCACCTCTGTACGCCATTGCACTCACACCAATGCACTCTATGCCACTCTACTCTGCAGCATTGCACTCACTGGCACTGAACTCTATGCCATTCTACTCTGCACCACTGTACGCCATACTACTGCACTATACGCCAATGCACTCTATGCCACTCTACTCTACTATGTACCACTGCACTCTATGACACTGCACCACTGCAGTGTACGCCACTTCACTCCACACCACTCTACTCTAAACCAGTGTACTCTACTCCACTCTACTATGCACCACTCCACTCTATGTCACTCCACAACACTACACTCTAAGGCAGTGCACTATATACCACTTCACTCTACCATGCACCACTCCTCTCTACCCTGCACCGCATCACTCTACACCACTTCACTCTTCTCTGAATTAATCTACTCCTCGCCACTGCACTATATGCCAGTCTGCTCCACTCTGGCCCACTCTGCTCTATGCTACTACTCTCTACCCTGCACCACCATGCTCTATCCTGCACCACTCCACTCTACTCTGAAGCAGCCTACGCCAGTCTACTCCACTGCACTCTATGCTGCGCCACTCTGTGCCTCTGCATTGTACGTTATGCCACTATACTCTAAACTACTGCACTCTACACCACTTACTCTTCACCACTGTACTCAAAACCAATGCACTCTACGCCAATGCCCTCTTTGCCTATCTACTCTTCACCACTGTACGCCACTTCACTCTAATCCACTCTCTTCCACTCTACTACACTCCACTCCACTCTACGGCACTCCATTCCATAGAATTCTACTCTAATGACACTCTACTCTACTGTACTCCACACTCTGCCATTCTATGACACTACTCCACTCTACGATGCCCTAAGCAACTCCCTCTATGCCACTTTACTCCACTCTAATCTATGACACACTCCTCCACTCCACTCCATACGCGTCAACTTACAAAATAATTTCACTGTGTGAGGAGGGGGTGGGGCCTGGTGCCTAGAGCTATCTAAGAGCCACGCTACCTCTCACCACGCCCCACCACCCAAATCCAAAACAAAAGGTCATTGAGGCTGTTGTCAATGTCCTGGGGTGTTTTCACACCTTTTAATGAACATGGCTCCTTACAGCCGCCAAAAAACAAGCAGGAAATCTACTGTTTACAGTAGTTTTAAGATTGTTTTCCCTACCACTGTGTGATTTCGGGTCCTCACCGGGTGACTATGTGATGGGAGCCGAAATTGTGTCGCCACTATACGACACTCCACTCCACACCACTCTCCTTTACCCCGTTATTTTAGCCAACCTGTACAGCAGCCACTGTGGTGTACAACATGGCTAAAACATATTGGCAAAGCCAATAGCTATTGCGTAGGCGAGATGTACTGGCTTTGCCAATGCTTGTTCCCAAAGTCACTTCTCACCAATTGAAGTATCACAAAACGATCTGCTAAATAAAGTATGGTTGAAAAGCGTACGTTCACACCTGGGAAACCTTGACACTGAAGAACTGATATTCTTTGTTCACAAACTCACTGGTACTCATTTGCTCAAAGTCGGAAAAATGAAAGGCTGAGTGTAACCACCAGAATTTGAGCCTGAAACCATGAGGTCATACACAGACCTCTGGAACAGAAGCATTAGGCCAGTGACCCGCCAGGCAAGACGACTTTGGAGAAGTGGCAACGAGTCCTTAGAAAGCGCGTGGGCGGACACCATGACCCTGTTTCCCCTTAGCGTGCGCCGTCCCCAGTTCCCTCTACCTTTTTGTCGCCAGTGCCTCACCTCGCCCTCCCTCCGCCCCCGTATCCAGGCTGCAGGTACTCGGCCCCGCCGCCTCCTGGGCTGTTTGTTTTGCAGGCGGTCTGGCCGCTGATGTGAGCTGCAGGAGACGGGTACATGCGTGTGGACGCGTCACATTAATCCAGCACACGGAACACTGGGCAAAACACATCTGTTTACAGCTCCAGGACCGCGCCATCTGGACCAGTGAGGGGGAGGGAGAGGGGGAGGGGGAAGGAACTCTCGTGCCTGCTGGCTCCCCAGAATGCAGCACATTTCAGCCTCCTCCGGGCTCAGACGTGTAACCTGAACACTTGTGACACACAAAGCCATACGGACTAATTTCTCTACATCTGATGCAATGACGCAATAACACACCCAGCCACCACTATGTCTTTCCAGAGTTTTCACGTACTACTTCACTGAAGTGCTAAACAACGCACTTCAGTGAAATACGTGAGGTCGAACGGCACCAGCAGCCGTATTACCATAAAAGAACAGGAACCACACACCACAGCACTGCACCTGTCTCCGGGTGAGATGTATGACTCATGCAGAGGATGATACCACAGCACTAAACGCTAAACCACCAAAGACAGGAGGTAGAGACCACAGCACAGCACAAAACCGTTAAGGAGAGGCAACAGGTACCACAGCACTAAACACTGAGCCACAAAGGATAAGACGGAGGCACCACAGTACCAAACACTAAATCATCAGGGATAGAAGGTAGAGGCCACAACACTGAGCCATGAAGTAGAGGCGGCAGGTACCACAGCACCAAACACTGAGCCAACAAGGAGAAGAGGCATGTACCACTGAGCCAATAAGAAGAGGCTGGCACCACAGCACTAAACACTGACCCATCAAGGAGGAGAGGAAGGCACCATAGCACCAAACACCGAGCCAACAAGGAGAAGAGGCATGTACCACAGCACCAAACACTGAGCCAACAAGAAGAGGCAGGCACCACAGCACTAAACACTGACCCGTCAAGGAGAAAAGCAAGGCACCATAACACCAAACACCGAGCCAACAAGAAGAGGCATGTACCACAGCACCAAACACTGAGCCAACAATGAGAAGGGGCAGGCACCACAAGACTCAACAATAAACCACCAAGGATAGGAGGAAGGCGCCACAGCACCAAATACTAAACCATCAAGGAGAGAAAGTAAAGACCACAGCACATTAAGCCATGCAGGAGAGGCGGCAGGTACCACAGCACTAAGCACTGAGCCACCAAGGAGAAGAGGCAGGCACCGCAGCACCAAACATCAAACCATCAAGAAGAGGAGGTAGAGACGACAGCACAACATTAAGCAATGTAGGAGAGGCGGCAGGTACCACAGCACTAAACACTGAGCCACCAAGGAGAAGAGGCAGTCACCACAGCATTAAACACTGACTCACCAAGGAGAACAGTAAGGGACCAAAAGCACCAACCACTTAACCATCCAGGAGAAGGGGCAGGTACCACAGTACTAAACACTGAGCCACCAAGAAGAAGAGGCAGGCACCACAGCACCAAACACTAAAGCATCAAGAAGAAGAGGCAGGCACCACAGCACCAAACACTAAACCATCAGGAAGAGGAGGTAGGGACCACAGCACACCAATAAGTCATGAAGGAGAGGCCGCAGGTACCACAGAACCAAACACTGAGCCAACAAGGAGAAGAGGCAGGCACCACAGCATTAAACACTGACCCATCAAGGACAAGAGGAAGGTGACACAGCACCAAACGCTGAACCTAGAAGGAGAAGAGGCAGATACCACAGCACCAAACACTGAGCCAACAAGGAGACGAAGCAGGCACCACAGCACTAAACACTGACCCACCAAGGAGAAAAGGTAGGCACCACAGCACCAACACTAAACCATCGAGGAGAAAGGGCAGGCACCACAAGACTCAACACTAAACTATCAAGGAGAGGAGGTAGAGACCACAACACAACACTAAACCATGAAGGAGAGGACGCAGGTACCACAGAACCAAACACTGAGCCAACAAGGAGAAGAGGCAGGCACCACAGCATTAAACACTGACCCATGAAGGAGAAGAGGACTAAAAACGAATAGATTCACGTTTTACTTGAAAATCTATATCTCTGGAACTCTCAGGTGGATTTTCCTCATTTTGGAGTCTAAAAATTCATAAACATATAATCTGTTTTTAGAAATTGGTTCAGGAATTCTTTTGTGTTGTATGACTATCTTATTTTGTTTTTTTAATGCTTCTAAATGCTTTACATTAGTTCCTTTGTTTAAACTTAACTGCTCTAAGGCACAGCTATCTAGTGTGAAGCAAGAGGTTTTACAAAGAGCCTGACTTGCCTCAAGAGAGTTTATTGCACAGTGACGTCTCAGAGCCCCACCATATAATACACCTCAATACTCACAAGTACCACATGGCAGTGGAGTTGTCTATCAGAACCTGCAACAGTCTGCCTTTTATGGTGGGCAGAAATGTTTTCAACACCAAACAAAGCACCCTCAACTCCAAGAAACTGATGGTTTGACACAAGCTTGTTGATGTTAGGAGGTTCGCTGTCATCTGGAGGTGGTTGGCGATCCCGAATTCAGCAGCCAGTTGTCGAAATAACAGGAAAACTGGTGCCTCGACCTTTCAAGGTATGATGTGGCCACCATCATCACTATCGTGATCAACCGAGGGGCACTGGTGAGCCCAAAAGGTAGCACTGTTAACTGAAAATACTCCTGGCCCACCAAGAAACGCAGTTAGTGACTATGGGCCTGCAGAACAGAGTATAAAAAATAAGCACCCCGCAGATCTAATGCCACACTGCAGTCTCCGGGAGTTTGGGGCAGACAGGACCTGGGCAAGTTTGAGCATCTCAAATGTATCCTTTTGCAGGAAGGCATTGAGAGGACAAAGATCTAAAATAGGACAAAGGACTCTGTTCTTCTTCGGCACAAAGTAGTTGGAGTAACATCTAGTTGCTACTTCCAAGACCAGTAACCTCTCTACGGCCCCTTTGGCATCTTCCTGCTGCAAGAGAGATGGTCCTCCGTTAGCCACCCTGATGGTTGGTGGAAGGTACGGCAGAGAGGAAAGAAATGGGAGGGTGTGGTTCTCATGGACAATTTATCTGAAGCCATGGCTTGCAACCCTTGAAGGAAACATAAGCTCCTGCCTCCATCAGAGTGGCTGTGTGCTGTCAAGGACACGCTAAAACAGTTTTGGGGCTGCTGCTGCTGGGGGGACAGGGGACCGATCTGCATCTTGTCCTGACTTTCCTGAAAGTTGTCTCACTGAGAACCCCAGCTCCAGTTACCCGGAGAAGCCCACAGATGTCAGCTAGGCATGGTGCCAAAAAGCCACACTAGTGTCCATAACTCGCCCTAAGTAATTGGTTGTGCAAAATAGCGAGCGAATGACACATTTTTGCTGTATGGCAACTGCGGTGAATAGCAAAACACACAAGATGATGGACGGAATGTTGCACAATGGCAAAACGTTCACCCCCAGTCACAGATCTGGATTTAGTCCATTGTTATTTTGCTCACCAAGCCACCCCAGTTCAGACATGGCCATATGCAAATCAGTCTTGACCCTGTGCCTCATGGGAACAGTCCAGCTTGAACTGCCAAGCCATGTCTTCCCTGGACCGGAATCAAGCATCCTAGGACCGGTTTCTGGCTATCAGCCGTCTTCAGCCAGGATAGCTTGACTTCAGTGGCTTAGTGAGCATGGGACCCACGTATGGGCATACCCTTCCCACATAGGGTGAACAGCAAAACACACAAGATGATGGACGGAATGTTGCACAATGGCAAAACATTCACCCCCAGTCACAGATCTGGGTATAATCCATTGTTATTTTGCTCACCAAGCCACCCCAGTTCAGACATGGCCATATGCAAATCAGTCTTGACCCTGTGCCTCATGGGAACAGTCCTGCCCGAACTGCCAAGCCATGTCTTCCCTGGACCGGAATCAAGCATCTTAGGACCGGTTTCTGGCTATCAGCCGTCTTCAGCCAGTATAGCTTGACTCCAGTGGCTTAGTGAGCACGGGACCCACGTCTGGGCATACCCTTCCCACATAGGGTGAACAGCAAAACACACAAGATGATGGACGGAATGTTGCACAATGGCAAAACATTCACCCCCAGTCACAGATCTGGGTTTAATCCATTGTTATTTTGCTCACCAAGCCACCCCAGTTCAGACATGGCCATATGCAAATCAGTCTTGACCCTGTGCCTCATGGGAACAGTCCAGCCCGAACTGCCAAGCCATGTCTTCCCTGGACCGGAATCAAGCATCCTAGGACCGGTTTCTGGCTATCAGCCGTCTTCAGCCAGAATAGCTTGACTCCAGTGGCTTAGTGAGCACGGGACCGACGTCTGGGCATACCCGCGGTGAATAGCCTTTGTAAGTGATGCCTGAAGATCGTTCAGAACAGCCAGTAAAACCTGCTCCATAGAATCCAAAAGGGCATGTGAATAGCAACCCAACCCAAGACAGCTAGCATTCACAGATCTGAGGGCCAGCCTGGTAGATGAGAAAATCTGTTTCCCAAATGTCTCTATGCCTGTGAATTTATGATCAGGTGCTGGAGCTACCAGACGCTCTGATGTTGGGGCGATGACGATGTGTAATCTGCCCGCTGACTCGCTGAGCTGAACAAAGTTTTCATAAAGCACCCACAAGAGTAAGGATCAGACTAAATGGTAATAGTAGATCTGTGGGAGCCTACCCAGCCTGAAGTGCTTCTGTTTAAACATTGGTTTTTACTTTCATAGTGGGTGGTTGTAAGTCTAGATTCTAGAACCTCTGCTACTTAACGCACCACAACAGGGAAAGAGGAGCTTTCCTCTGTGGCAGGACTGAAGGGAACCAAGGCACATATCTGGGGAAGTACCCAGCCCACTGGCTTCCTGAAGCCCTTCATTCTGGGTTTCTCCATCATACTTCATCAGTTATCACTGTTCAAGTTTGTGCCAAAAAGATTGTGTAAAGTCAGGGCCCTACAAGGTGGCAAGAGTAAAGTATCAGAATCAAAAGTGTTGCCCAAAGGGGCGTGGCTTGACGGGCGAAGATGGCGGTCGCAGCCTTGTAGAGCTCCCGCCGGCCCGGACATAATCCGTCTGCTTATCCTGACCCCTGAGCCCATTCCGCCATTCCTTAGCGGGGCGAGTGTTGGTAGTGGCGCTGAGAATCCTCCGGCTCCACGAGCGGCTTCCCTGGGCGACCCGGCGGAGCTGCCCTGCTGACGGAGACGTGCGGCCTGGTCTTTGCCACTGAGACCGGGGCCTCGATTTTGGAGCAGCTGTGGAGAGCGCTGCCGGACCGGCGGACTGTGTGGCTGGCGGGCTGGCCCTGGGCGGCGGAGGCTCCGAGGTACTGTGGCTGGGCGCCGAGCTGTCTTGCCGCACACAGGGGAGGCGCTAGAAGTGCCTGGAGGACGCGGAGGCCTACATCGCTGCCGGTAAGCCGGGACCTGGATTTTCACGCTCCCCGGGCCGGCCGCAGCCAGGGCCGGCGCTGAACGCAGGAGGTGCCTGGGTGCCTCGGGGACTGTGGAGACTGCGGCAGGCTGTGAGTAGCGCTGCTGGGCTGCCCTCAGAAAGCGAACCGGTGGGCCATACTACAAATTGAAGTACGGGACCTGCTTAAGGCTGCCTGCGGGCTATCTTGATCCTCCCCAACACGTAGTTGGCGTGGCCGGCAGGAGGACAGTAGAGATACCCAGAGACCCGAGTGGGCCGCGTGATTCGGAGCGGTCCACTAAGAGGCCCACGGAGTGGCCGAAGAGAGGGACTGGTGACCGGCCTACATTGGATCAGTGACGCTGCCCGGGCTTGGCTGGAGCCCAGTTCATCTCCGGTGGCCGCGGTGCCACGGACAGTCCCCATTGTCAGTGGAGGACCTCCTACGCTCCTTTGTGGATCCTTCCCATATTGTGGCCCTCCAGCTACACACAGCCATGACCAGGGGAGGTGGTGGCCCGCCTAAGCAGGGGCCCATCGATAAATTTACAGGGCCCAGCGAGGGGTCTGGAGCGCCCGGTGGCGGTGGTGGAACGGGGCCGGATAATGCGGCCCTCATGGCGGCGATCACCCAGTCCAGGGATATGCTAGACGCAAAGATTGGGGCGGTAGGCGCGGATGTGACCCTGTTGCGCCAAGATCTGCGAAACGCCGTGGAACGGATTACAGAGACGGAGTCGCGGATCTCGGTGGTGGAAGACGATGTGGGGACCCTGAAACGCAAGATGGCTGCGATGGAACACATCCAAAAGAACCTAGCGACCCGAGTGGAGGACGCTGAAGGTCGCGCGCGTAGAAACAACCTACGCTTTGTTGGTTTTCCGGAGCGGTGTGAGAAGGACAATATGGAACTGTTTCTAACCCAATGGCTAGAAAGTTGGCTCCCCTCAGGGGCCCTTTCCAATTGCTTCATCATTGAACGAGCCCATCGCGCCTTGACACAGCGACCGCCGGAGGGTGAGCGTCCCAGAGCTGTCATCGCCAGGCTGTTGAACTATCATGATAGGGATGTTATCCTACGAGAGGCGAGAGCCAGAGACTCCATTATGTATGAAAATCGGAAGATCATGATTTTTCCCGACTATACCAGATTAGTGCAGCAGCAGCGTCGTACCTTTTTAGATGCCAAAGCCAAATTGCGAGGTCTGAAGATTCAATATTCCCTGTTGTACCCGGCCCGCCTGCGGGTTGTCTATCAGTCCCGGACTCACTTTTTCGATTCTCCTGAGGACGCATTCAAGTGGACCGACGAGTCCGTGCCGATCAGGCCGCATGCCCAGCCGGGCCTGAATCCTGGTGCCCCTGGAGGTTCGTCGCAGGAATAGCGAGGTCAACCGGTCCGGAGCGGACGACATCGGAGGTCCCGGTCGAGGAAGAGGTCCACATCCGCCAGCGCGACTCAGGATAGCGGAGCTATTGCATCTGACCAATCCGAGGATAATTCTTGAGAACCTGGGAAGGGACACGCTACTTGGCTGATGCAGTGGACTCAGACTGCTGAAGAGCCCACAGCCGGGCTTCGTCCCTGAGACGTGAGGGCGCTGCCCACAGTATTTGTTCTTGGGGGTGATTTAGCTGTAATTGGAGTTGCGGATGGAGGTTCAGGGGGGACTTGATGGTGGCCTTCAACCACCACACGTTGTGGGAGTTGGCTAGGGGCGGGGCGGGCTTTACTGTTCCTAAAGGGGGTTGGGATCCATTGGTATGGTTGGTCTTGGGCCCTCTGTTTTGGGCCCGGGGCTGCCCATGCCGCGACAGGTACTTCAGTGTTCTATGAGGTATAGGGGTGGAGGGTGTTGGGGGCAGGGGATAGGGGAGGGAACTGTGGGGGTAAGGATGACTGGGAGGGGAGGTCAGACAGGAGTTGTTTTTGTTGAGGTTGGGAGGGTCTGGGATGGGCGGGGGGGGGGGAAATGCACGTGCTGCTAACAAATGTTCTGAAGACCGTTCGGGGTGTGTGGGGGTGGCGCGGGGGACCTACCTGTTGGACCTCAATTGACTATGGCTGACATGGCTCATGGACTCCCCGGAGAGTCCCTACGGATAATCACCTGGAATGTCAGGGGGATGCTTGATACGATTAAACGGGGAGCTGTTTTGCGTTGGGGGAAGAGGGAATCTGCTGATGTGCTCTTGCTCCAAGAAACACACATGATGGGCTCTAAGGTACTTAGCTTGCAGAGGTTTGGCTATCATCAGGTCTTCCATGCGGGTTTCATCAGGGGGTCCAGAGGTGTGGCTATTCTGGTACACCGCAGGGTGGCCTACATCCATGAGAGGCAGTGGGCAGACCCACAAGGCCGCTATATATTTGTCAAAGGTATGGTGGGTACTGAGCCGGTGGTCTTTGGTAGTGTCTATGCCCCTCCCCCCCTGCAGTGGGCCCTGTCCAAGAAGCTATTCACAGTGTGGGATGATATCCCGGAGTCCTTGGCTGTGGTTGGGGGCGACTGGAATGAGGTGATGGATGTTTGTATGGACCGTCAGCGGCGACAGGGGGTGCTTGCTGGCTCTTCCCCAGTTTCCCCTACCCGATTGCAAGCTGTGGCTGAGGGATTGGGATGGGTGGATATATGGCGACATATGCACCCTGCAGCGCGCGACTACACGTATGTTTCTGCGGTTCATGGCTCGTTCTCGAGACTAGATTATGTGTTTGTGCCTGGTGTCTGCCTGAGCAGGGTGCGCGAAGCTGCGATATTACCAAGGGGACTGTCAGATCATTCCCCAGTATCAGTCAAAGTGGGACTCCTTAGGAAGCGACAACCTTTCCGATGGAGGATGTCCTCGTGGCATCTTCAGCAGCCCGGCTATGTCCAACACCTGCGGGAGGCCATCGCCCATTACTGGCGGGAAAATCTAATAGACGGCATGGACGCAGCGGTGGTGTGGGAGGCTATGAAACCCACTATCAGGGGGGTAGACATTGCATGGTGTGCTGCGGCCCGCCGCAGACAGCGGGAGTCGACCACTGCGGCTGCCAAACTAGTGGAGGACCTGGAGCAGCGGAGCCGGGGAGGGGGAGACGAGGTAGCGATACGGTTGTTTCTCCAAGCACAACAGTCCTATGCTTCTATATTGCTGGATGAGGCTAGGCAGGCGTGGTTGGCCACGCGGAGCAGAATATACCAATGGGGAGATAAGTCCTGTACCATGCTCCATAGGCTCTGTCAGCATAGCCTTCAACCGATCACACTGCCGGGCCTCACTGCTGATGACGGCGTAGCGATTACAGACCCGGCTGAACTTGCGGCGAGCTTTGCTGATTATTTCAGGGCACAATATGCCCCGCGAGACTGCCTCCCTGTGGATGACGTAGCTAAATTCATAGACGACTTACCGCCTCGGGCTGTATCCGGTGAGGCCAGGAAGGCACTTGATGCTCCCCTTACGGCTGACGAACTGGGGGAGGCGCTGGGCCAACTCAATGTAGGGAAGGCACCTGGACCGAGTGGCTACCCCTGTGAATTTTTTAAGAAATTCCAACTCCTCCTGGGACCCCACTTTCGGTGCGCGCTGGAGGTGGCACGCGAGCGGGGTAGGTTGCCTCCTGACTGGCGCCACGCTGAAATTGTGGTTTTCCAAAAACCGGGTAGACCCCCTGACAGACATGACTCGTATCGCCCTATCTCGCTGCTCAATATAGAGGCTAAAATACTGGCAAAGGCACTAGCAAACCGCTTACTCCCATATATGACGGACCTGGTCCATCCTGACCAGGCAGGCTTTATGCCTCATCGGGCGACACGGCAAAACATCCGGCGTGCGCAGGCAGCGGTGGATGCCATGGGGGCCACGGGGGAACGAGTGGCTTTGCTCTTGGTGGATATCCATAAGGCTTTTGATTCGGTCAGCTGGGCGTACCTTTTTGCGCTCCTGTCTCGACTTAACCTGGGCCCGGTGTTCCTGTCCTATGTTTCACTGCTGTACACCGATATTACGGCGTCCGTGCGGGTTGCTGGGGCCATTTCGGCGACGTTCCCTATTGGACGGGGGACCCGTCAGGGGTGCCCATTGTCCCCATACTTATTCGCCCTAGCCATGGAGCCTCTGGCCGCTTGGGTGCGCATTGACGCACAGATCCGGGGCTTTGTTTGGACTGAAACTCTTGTTGATAGAATCGCTTTATATGCGGACGACGTCCTCTTCTTCCTCACAGACTTAAGTCGCTCGGGACCCCGAGTCTTAGAAATCATGCGCATTTTTGGTGAGGTCTCGGGCCTCTATTTGAATTTAGGCAAATCCACCATTTGGGTACTGGGGGGCGCAGAGGAGACAGATCCCTGGGCGACGGGCTTACAGTTGGCAACCGGAGGCTTGAAATATTTGGGGGTTTTCCTTTCGGAATCCATCCACACCACGTGGGAACGCAACGTTGTGCCCGTGTGGGAAAAGGTTCAGGCGGATATTAAAATATGGTCCCGGATGCCTCTAACTATCTTCGGCAGATCCGCAATATTCAAGATGGTGGCTCTTCCGCGTCTGTTGTACCAGTTGCAGAACTATCCTCATCCCATCCCTCCCCAGTGGTTTCGGCAGGTTAACTCTGCATTGGGTCGCTTCCTATGGGCTGGGGGCGCGGCCAGAGTGGCACTACGGACATGCTTCCTCTCCACGTATTGCAGCGGCTTAGCCACCCCAGATTTGCTGTCTTATTATCAAGCCTCCCAGCAGCTAATACTCAATGAGTGGTGGTATGGTGATAGGGGAGACCCGGCATACGCCCTGGAACGCTCATTGATGGGAGATAGTACACTGCACACGATTCTTTATTCAGCCCGGTTGCGGCGGACATTGCCGTGCGTCACGAAAATTGTCTTTGCCATGTGGCGGCAGGCGTTACGTCGCATGGGTTGGTGGGGTAGACTGACTGCGGAAACGCTGCTGTGGCATAACGGACGGCTCCCCGAACTGTCCACACTGCCGGGATTCGACGGCTGGGAAGCGATAGGAATTTCGACGCTGGGACATGTCATGTCCGGGGTTACTCTCAAATCGTTCCAGGAACTCAGTGCTGAGTTCCATATGCCTCAAACCCAATTCTTTCGCTATTTACAATTTCGTCATGCACTTACTCCCAGTATTGCTGATCTGGACTCACTCCCTGAGTTTAGCCCTGTTGAAGCGAAGGTATTCATGGGAGACCTTGGAGATAAGAAGGTCTCTCGTATCTACCAGATAATGGTTACTCATTGCTCCTCAACCCTACTCCCTCTGAAGGCGGCTTGGGAGGCTGACATCGGTCCCCTAGATGAAGATGACTGGAGAGAGGCCCTAGAGTCCCCGCGGGGGACCGCGATAGCAATGAGGCTTAGACTGATCCAGTTCAAGTACCTACATAGGTCTTATTATACTCGGGAGCGGCTCTGGAAGGCTGGACTAATTGGTTCGCCGGAAGGTCTGCGGTGCGGCGCTGCTGTGGGTACGCTGCTGCATACGGTGTGGTCATGTCCTAGACTGATTGGATTCTGGAGGGGTGTATGGAATTGCCTGTCTGAAGTCCTGGGATGGGACCTTCCACGCACTCACCGATTAGGGTTACTCCACATCCTTGAGGGGGTCGGTGGGAACTTATACAAACGCCACCTATTGCTCTTGGGGTTGGTAGTTGCCAAACGGGACCTGGCCCGAGCGTGGAAGGGAGATCGGACCCCCCCCCCCTGTGTGCATGGAGAGCCGGCCTGGATTATTATATGGGGCTGGAGCGACCTGTGTTTGAGGCAAGAGGCTGCCCCCGTAAACACTTCAAGATCTGGAAGAGGTGGGCAGACTATAGAGAGTTGCCTTTGGATCCCCCTGTGGTACATGAGGAAGAAATATAGGTGGGGGTCCCATACGGACCTGTAACTGTGCCATGCCTGTCACACTACGAACAAGTACAACCGAGCTTCTATTGCACGTGCATGGGGTTAGGGAGGGATAAGGGGTGGATAGTGGGGCAGTTGGGCATTGGGAGTTGGTGGGGTAGGGGTGGGGGAGGGGGCTAATTGGTTTATTTTACTCTAAATTGGTTTAGCTATGACAATGTACACTGTGCTACTATGCCTGGTGGAGCTCTCCTGACTGTGGGGAAACCACTTCTTTCACTCTGCTCAGCTCAATCAATAAAATTTTGTTGTGAAAAAAAAGTGTTGCCCAAAGGCTAGATGCTGGTAAGACCCCGGCGTGATCTTGGTAGATGTCATGGTGGATTCTGCTTGGAGCCGGATAGCACTGTAGGCTGCACAATCTCCTCCAGTGTCAATTGTGTGAGCATTGATACTAAAGGAACCACCTCAGGGGATGGCGACTGAACTGAAAGAGGCTCAACAGCCGGTGCTGGGCTCAATGTGGGTCGAAGGGACTGTGCCTGGAGGGAGTCTGAATGGAGGCCCCTGAGGATTCCTAGGGCTTGTAAACGGAGCAGAGAGAGCTGGTAATGTGCCAAATCTATGCAGCATGCCCTCTCTGAAGGCCTCCACTTGATGGGACAACACCTATGGACCTGGGAAGTTAGGATGAACTGGGACTAAAATCGGAATCATCTCCCATGGAGATTGGATTGGAGGCACGTTGACGCTATTGTGCCTGCTCTGGGGTCCGAGAGTTACGGGGATAGGGCATGACCTCGCGTAAACTCGTCGGGGTGTCCCTGAACCCTCCCTCGAACACAAATAGCTATGCCACTGTGACGGGGAGGCGGGCCATGGGGATGTGGATACTGATGTGTCTGTGGACTGGTGGTCCGCTGTGCCTCTGACCCCCCTTTCTATCATCCCTGCACAGACTGAGGCAACCGAACAAGGGGACTGGTTCACGACGAACGTCAACAGTGTGTGGAACTACCCCCCGGTAATCGAACAGGGTCCCTTTAACCCAGGACTGCAGGACGACGAGGCCCCGCCCCCTGAGAGCGAGGGAGAGCCAAAAGCCGGAAGAACGAGAGAGACGACGGACGGCGTTTCCCTGGAGGCGGAAGGTGTATTGGAGTGGAGACGGAGAGCGGTGCAGTCGTGTGTCGGAGAAGGAGGGTACGAGGAGAGCCCAGCTGAGTACGTCAAGCCAGGAGGCCACCGATTTGGCGCTTCGCCCTGCCACGGTCCCACGGGAGGAGCGTGGCTGGACAAGGTACGGGGTAAAGTTGCGGGCTGGGTGGGACGTAGCGGCCAGTCGAACACCCGAGACCCAGTGTAAAATTTTATAGTCTGTGACCCCTCCCCCACACGAGCACTACGGACGTTTGTATATAATTGAGCACTTGGTTTCCCTCACACCCCGGGCCCCTGTATGTCCGTCACGGACGCCCCAGTGACTGTTTCCTTTTCTTCCTTTCCTTTTCGGGATACCTCCGGACGGAGACTCGAGCCTGTACCCCGGCGAGCTACAAGCCCCCCCTCAAGGCAGGAGAAGAGCGGATCAGCTGTTTACGCACCTGCTTCATTCTGGCTAGCTCGGGATTCACAAGAGGTGTCAGGACGGAACCCTCTGAATTTGCAAGACTGAGAGTGACCACAAAACGGAGGAAAGCTTATCTTAAAATAAAACCTTCACTTAGAGCGTTATTTCCTGACTCTGTCTCTCTTGATACTGTTCCCCCTGCCTCTGACTCGCCATACACTGCTCCCCCTGATCCTGCCCCCTCACAGCCACGTTTAAGGATTTTTATCTTTTATTTAGGTGTTGTTTATCACCAGTATAGGGAGACAGCTTCTTTTCCCAACTCGGTAACAGTTTGTCATGAATTTAAGGCAGTCTCTGAACAAAAATAGGTGGCGTATTCTCTCCTCTTGCTGCTTTTGCCTCTTTCTTGGGTGCAATCTTAGCAGGGATGACGCAAACCAGGGGAAACAAACAAAGAAAACTAAACGAGTTCAGGGTATTGCCTCTTTTTAGTCATAGGGGTTTGGGGTTTTGTGCACTACCATCAGTGCCCTATATGTGCCTAGGTGAGGGATTTTGTGTTTTTAACTTGGTGTTGCTCATAACGCTCCCCACCATCCCTTTAAAGAGAATAACAATGCAGCTGGCACTTGCCTGAGGCCACGACCCTCCTGGACCGTGGTGAGGGGAGATCTAGCCCCCTTTTTCCCCACTGGCCTCGAAAGCAGTGATCTGGGAACGACTCAAATCTTCCGGGGTCTCTTCCTGCTCTGTTGAACCTTCCAATTGGGAGACATCCATTACCACGCGGGCATTGCATCGCAATGCCTTTACATCGCGGGTATTACAACGCAAGTCGTTATAACGACTTGCGCTGGATGGTGCTCTAACCTAAAGAATAGTATGATTTACTATTCCAACACCTTCCCTACTGTACGTAGACTGGTGTTGGAATAGTAAATCATACTAGTCCTAAGTCCAGTGCCCTCCAGCGCAAGCCGTTGTAATAACTTGCATTGTAAAAACTACAATGTAACTTACCTCAATCATTTTGATGGCATATTCCTCCAATTGCATCGGAGGCTTGTCTTCATGCCCTCTTGTGCTCCTCAGTGTCTCTCTCGCCATGATTCCTCGTCTTCTTCACTCTCCGTCTGCCGCGGTTCCTCGCCTTCCCCACTCTTCACCTGCCAAAGAATCAGCGCGTCCTTCTCCGCTGTTCCCTCTTGTTCCTCGTTGATTGTGGTCATGTGCTCATGACGTGACTGGTGATCTAGACCACCTGCTTCACTTCCTGGTTGGCCCACATCCTTCGCCATATTGGATACGCTACGCTCAAGTTCTTCTGCGGGAAACTCCGGGGGACCTCCCCACAGGGCTCATTTCTGCTTTGACTTCCTAATCTTTTCTTGGACTTACCCAAAGACTTCAACAGCGCCGATGATCTGGTCCAGGAACAGAACCTTCCTTTTGACGTCAACCAGTCAAGGTGTGGAGTCTTTTTGTGTTTGACGATGTAAAGTTTGGCCTCACAGTTTCATATGGCCTTCAGGTTCATCTGGGCAAAGTCATCGCTGGCCTTGGAGGCATAGTCCAACCACAGGCACCACAAACAGACTTGGTGAGGATCTGTCACAGACATCTGTTTCCAACAGACCAGTGTAAACCCTGTTATTTTAGGGGGTGATATTTTCCCTTGCACACTGGATCACTTTGGAGTAAAGAACAAAAGACCAGGGAGGAACTCCGGATCATGCATCTAAAGGCAAGGAACGAATTGAAGTGAAGTCAGTGCACAAGGGTGGCGCTTGTATGTGACTCTGTTTGTCTCTGGAAGCGGAATGACGTGCATCACCACTTATATGCACACAGGAGAACAGTCTTAAAAGTTTCCAGATCCAGTCTGAAGTCTGAGGAATATTCGCAAGGTGAAGAATCTGCAGATATAAGTATCCATCAGAAATATAATTTGAGGAAAATCAAAAGGTTTTGGCTAACACCAGACCTAATGAAGCCCTATGAGGGTTCTACAGCCAAATGTTTTCAGAGTATTAGTCAGCCACTAAGCGAGCACTTCCAGATGACCTAACAGCTGCACAGGGAATCAAGGAAGAAGGCACCATTCCTACCTATGGCCTCTCTTCATGGCTATTATCAGGTGAGACTGATTACTCATTCTCCAAGGTAGCTTCAAACTGTGGCCCCTCCGTTGAGTCGGCCTCTGGTTATTTTTTAAAACGAATTGTGAATGGAACATTTACAAATTTCAAAACGAATTTGCTGTGAACTGAGCCGAGGCAATCAACTCATTTACACAGGACAGCAAACAGCAGCTGCATTATGAAGTGCACTGCACCCTTCCGGGCACAGAAGCATATCAACTGGTGGCCTCTTTATTTAGGAAATTTCTAAAGTCTGCAAATCTCTTTCGATTACTTCATAGATGAAAGAGCTCCTTGCGAGGTTCTCCAAAGATCACGGTTTTTGCCGTTGGGATCCTAATTTTTTGGAATTACAGGAGTGAATCAGTAAGAGTGTTCACAATAAAGCAGTCAACGCGATCTTCTATCTATACTACTATTATAAATAGAGAGCCCAAACCTTTGAGGCGGGTAATCTCAGTAACCACAGCACCAATCACAACACCCAATACAGCATTGGAAAGGGCAGTTGCAGCAGAAGGACATGGGCTATGCAGACGCCCACCATATACATTTAAAAGGTAAAAGAACTGTGCCAGCAAAGTAGTCCCTTGTGGGCATGTCTGCGTTGTGCTGTGGTCGTGTGCTGGGGGCGTGACAAACGCTGGGGCGTGTGCTACGTGGGTTGAACATACAAAATAATCATATTGTGTGCTGTGGGCGTGTGCTGGGGGTGTGACAAATGCTGGGGGCGTGTGCTACGTTCTGCCCTTCATGCCATGTGGGTCGTCGTGTGCTGTGGGCGTGTGCTGGGGGCGTGACACACGCTGGAGGCGGGATGTCTGCTCCGGCGCGCTGTCACCCCCCGCTTTACAATGCAGCAGGCGTCTTAGAATGCACACGCCCACACACAACAACGCTGAAGGGCACGCACACCTCACGACGTGCACAAAAGCTAATCTCACTGTGATGAGATTTGCGTTCGTACAGGTCGTGAGGTGTGCGTGCCCTTCAGCGTTGTTGTGTGTGGGCGTGTGCATTCTAAGACGCCTGCTGCATTGTAAAGCGGGGGTAGCGTTCGCCGTCCTTCGGGTAAAGCTTTTTTAAACCCGGACAACGTCGGGACGGGCAGCTAGTAGACGAATAAAGAATACAGTGAAGTAATCTCCTTTGGAGGAAAATACAACTAATCTAAAGCTGTGTAAGGTAAACAGAGTTCTCTCATTCGATAATCTTTTACAGTGTTAAGTAATCACAGTAATCCCCTTTTCTAATTTGAAGCAAGGTAAAGAAATTAAAATAACAAATATACATGTTTTAAGGGGCAATTAACATAACTTCCACCTATAGTCTAGTAAATAGTTAAAAAACGAATTCTTCTGCAATCAAATATAGAGTATTGTATTCCAAGTAATCTTATTTGGTAGTATAATACAGAGTAATGAAAATGATTTCCATTCATCAAAAGGAAGGCAAAGTAACCAGAGTAATGTTCTCTAACTTGATGCATGGCATAATAATTCATGACAAAGTAATAAAAACACGGAACACACAAAAGGTGATGGGAGGCGGATTGCAAGAATTCTAACCACTGGCAATCGCTCGGGATAGCAGTCCAACCAATCGCTCTTTGGCTCACTATGCCATCTCACCCCAGTCCGAACTACCAAGCCAGATCCTCCCTGAACCGCTACACAAGCAACCGAGAACCGGTTTCGCCCTAGTTATGGGCTCATAAGCCAGGTACAGCTTGGTTACAGTGCATGAGTTCCAGTTCAGGGAGAACCTAGCTTGGCAGCTCGGGCTGGACTGCTCCCATGAGGAGCAGGTTTAAGACTGATCCTGTGCTCACTGTGTCACTGGAACCAAGCTGTACCTGGCTGATGAGCCCATAACGAGGGTGAAACCATTCCTGGGTTGCTTGTGATCCGGTTCAGGGAGGACCTGGCTTGGTAGTTTGGGCGGGACAGCTCCCCTGAGGAGAAGGGTCAAGACTGATTTGCATATGGCAGGGTCCAAACTGAGGTGGCATGGTGGGCAAAAGAACAATGGATTGAACTGCTAAACTGAGCTATTGTCAGTTGTTAGACTTATTGCAAGCAGCCCCCAATCCCCTATTGAATGTTTCAAGTTAATAAAAAACAATCATCTAACATCTTCACCTTCTGTAATGTAAGTTTAGACTGTTGCTGTCTATTCTGTGCTTCTGCTGTGTGCGCCTTGCTTGACAGCGGTATGTGTTATACATGTTCTGTGTGGATGACTGAAGTCTGTACTGCTCCTGCACGCATTATGCAGTAATATATCGATGAGTGAAGGTTGCCTGGCGTGGTACATGTTGTGCCTGTTATGAGTGGATGTATGACAATGACACTGGCATTAATGCTGCACTTGTATCTGTTTTATGTGGAGGAGTAAAGCTTGTGACTCCACATGTTGCGCCTGTTTGTTGTGAGAGAAGCTTACAAAGCTTGGTGCAGCTTGAGAACACCTCACTACACGCATTAATGCGTGTTTTTGAAGCTCTCCTTGCTCTGTATCATTGCAGAAGTGCATCCTTTAGTACATAAATTATGTTGACATAAGATTAACTGCACTGATTCATCCAGTAATATGGAGAAATAACCTGATGCAGTATTTCAATCTGTGGATAAATGGGACATCCACAGTGCCATGTATTTATTTTGGCAAGCTTCAGAAGGTGGTATGACAAGGCGTGAGGACAGAATAATAGAAGACAGCTACTATGCAACAGGACATCTGCAAGAAATCAGACTCGCGCTTAAAGGATAAAGAGGGCAAAAGGGGGTATCTTCTGGCTGCTGTTGGAAGTTCTTCCTCAACGTAACTTTTTTCACTTTACCTTTTTGGTAGTGAAAGTTCTCCATCGAGTTTATTTACCCCTCACCCTATTCTGATAACGCTTGGCCATGACTTGAGCAGTGGTTACGTGCCCTGTAATGAGCTCCTCACTCACTGTTTTCATCTAGTTAACCATTATACTTTCTCTTTTGGCTTTGCTGAGTCAATCGGTCAGCTTCCCGCCTTGTTACAAATGCCAAAACATTTCTCCCCGCATTTATTCTGCTTTGCCCTTATTACCAGCTATATTACGGTATCCGTTCCTTTTCACTTCAAGAAGTGGTTCCATCGCAGATAATCAGTGTTAGAAGCGGCTGTCTCTAGTTGGCAGAGGTATACACTTCTGACAAATAGGGACACACCTTTTCTAGTCAGGGCAAGGGGATCACACACTTAGATAACCCCTGCTCACCCCCTTGGTAGCTTGGCAAAGCAGACAGGCTTATCTCAGAGGCAGTGCGTTAAGCATTTATGACCACATACAGTAATAAAGTGAATACACTACAAATGGACACGACACAGTAGTATTATAAAAATAAGGATTTTTATATAAGGCTTAGCACAAGCCCAAATAGCGACAAAAATATACCACAATCTTAATAAATACTCTTGGAAGGAAAAATAATAGTTCAAGCGTAGTTTCTTCTTAGCACAAAGTCTTTAGTATCAAAAGCAACTCTTCTTCTCTTAAAACACAGTTCTTGGCAACAATGTAACCCACACGGGAGTCACACGACGTCGAGGCAAAGATAATCCAAAGGTTCGGCGTCGACCGCGAGGAGCGCTACGTCGAGCCCGGAGTCGCACAGACCCCCACAACACAGTACCTTGGAAAAGTGAAGCACTCGATGATCAGCGGCGTCGAGATGTCCGGCGTCGCGTCTTCGGCGTCGATCGGGCCTCGGAGTCGGGGCGATCTGCAGCGGCGTCGACCGAAGTCAGGCGGGAGCAGCGCTCACGAGATGAAGCAGGATACGGCGTCGTCGATGTCGATGTTGCAAGAGTGAGCAGCGCTCACGGCGTCGAGAGGGCTCGAAGTCGATGCGATCAGCAGCGGTGCAGACACGAGGTCACTTGGAGCTGGAGCCGAACTCACTACTCACTGGCGTTGTTGCTGGCGTCGATCGGGCCCGGCGGCCGGCGTCGAGGAAGCGGGACACTGGAGCCGTTACTCACGATGTCGAGCTGGATTCGGCGGCGTCTGTCGGCGTCGAGATTGCTGGATTCTTTCAGAGGTGCTGGATTCACAATTTCCAGCAAACAGCACTTTAAGCAGATGAAGTCCTTTAGCCCTGTGACTTCAACAGGAGACTGGCACTCTACCAGCCCTTGGAGATTTTCTTAGCAAAGATTGAGAGTACACACACAGTTCCTCTCTCCTGGTTCCTTGGCAAAAATAAAGAAGCAACTGCAGGATTCCCCCAACAAACAGCACTCTGGCAGAAGGGGTAGGCAGTCCTTAGATCAGCAGGCTTCTTGTCCTTGGTTCAGGTTTCCTTGTCAGAAGTGATCTAAATTCTTGGTTCAGGGGTCCTTCTCTTATACCCCTTTTTGGCTTTGATCCCTTTGTCCATGCAGGGGAATTTCCCCCCATCTTGGGTTTGTTGTGGGTGTTGCCAGGCCGAAGCACCTGGCCTATTCACTGTGCAGGGCAGAGTCTTCAGCCGCCCAGCAGGAGCGGAGCCAGCATTGTCACTGGCAGGGGCAGGGCCATCAGTTGCCCGGCAGGAGGTGGGCTAGGAAAGTCCCAGGCAGGCACAGAGTCATCAGCCGCCCAGCAGGGGGGCGGAGCCAGCATTGTATCAGGCAGGGCAGGCTATCAGGAGCTACTCTTCCCCTTATGCTTACAATGCACCCTGCCCGTGGGCCTACCATAGGGGTGACTAACATGAAGTTAAGGGAAGGTTTAGGGACTGGCAAGTAGGTGTACTTGCGCAGTCTGCGTGACAGTACCAGACTGCACGTGGTCTAGCAATGGTAGACCTTCAGACATACTTTTACTAGGCCGCTCTTGTGGGTGGCACAACACGTGCTGCAGGCCCACTAGCAGCATTTGTATTTCCAAGCCCTGGCACTCCTGGTGCACTCTACTAGGGACTGACAGTAAACCAAATAAGCCAAACATGGAATTCAATCAATAGAGCAATTTCACATAGGGAGCACTTGCACTGTGGCACTGATCAGCAGTGGCACAGTGCCCAAAGCATTTACCAGCAAAAACATCGTAAACAGAGGAGGCAAACAGAAAAAATGGAGGAGAGACTCATGCCAATGATGCCAGGTCTAACACGTGTCCCCTCCAGCTGAAATGTGGGGAGAACTACCCTTACCCTAGGGAGTCCTCATCACTAAGGCGGAAAAATCTGGACAGACCATCAGCATTGGCGTGATCTGTGCCAGGGCGGTGTTCCACCGTGAAGTCCATCCCCTGTAGGGAAATGGACCACCTCAACAGCTTTGGATTCTCACCCCTCATCTGCATCAACCATCTGAGGGGCCTGTGGTCTGTCTGAACCCGGAAGTGAGTCCCAAACAGGTAGGGTCTTAGCTTCTTCAGCGCCCAGACCACAGCAAATGCTTCTCTCTCTATCGCACTCCACCTCTGTTCCCTGGGAAGTAACCTCCTACTGATGAAGGCTACAGGTAAGTCTCGGCCCTCTTCATTCACCTGAGCTAGAACAGCCCCCACGCCATGCTCTGAAGCGTCCGTCTGGACAACAAATTCTTTAGAAAAGTCGGGTGCCTGGAGTATGGGTGCTGTGCACATTGCAGTTTTCAGGGTGTCAAAGGCCGTCTGACAGGCGTCAGTCCAGATCATAAGTCGTGGCTGCTTCCTGGAAGTCAGCGAAGTCAAGGGGTGCACAATGTTACCATAATCCTTGACGAACCTCCTGTAATAACCCGTGAGACCCAAGAAGGCTCTCACCTGAGTCTGGGTTTTGGGCGGTGCCCATGCCAGGATGGTATCAATCTTGGGTTGCAGGGGGGCCACCTTGCCGCTCCCTACTTGGTGCCCCAAGTACACCACTGAACCCTGCCCAATCTGGCACTTACTGGCTTTGATTGTGAGGCCTGCTCTGCGCAGGGCCAACAACACTTCCTGGAGGTGGTGCAAGTGTTCCTCCCAGCTGGCGCTGAACTCTGCGATGTCGTCCAGGTAGGCGGCACTGAAATCCTCCAGTCCAGCCAAGACCTGGTTGACCAACCTCTGGAAGGTGGCAGGGGCATTCTTCATCCCAAAGGGCATAACCCGGAACTGGTAGTGCCCATCTGATGTGGAGAATGCTGACCTCTCCTTTGCCCCATCAGTCAAGGCGATCTGCCAGTACCCAGACGTTAGATCAAACGTACTAAGGTACCGGGCAGCCCCCAACCGATCTATGAGCTCATCAGCTCTGGGGATGGGGTGCGCGTCAGTCTTGGTGACTGAATTGAGTCCTCGGTAATCCACACAGAACCGAAGTTCCGGTGAAGCACCAGGCGCTGCAGCCTTTGTTATGTTATGTTATGTTAATTTATTTCTTCTATAGCGCTCAGCGACTCCGAGGAGCATCCCGGCGCTTTGGTGAAGAAAGAGCAGCTAGTAAACAACAACACAACAACTTAAAAGCAGACACAAGAGAGGGATCACATTTGTTTCGTGAACAGCCACGTTTTTAGCTCTCTTCTAAAAGTAAGAAGATTGGGAGTCTGTCTGAGAGAGAGTGGTAGTTCATTCCACTCCTTCGGGGCTAAATAGCGAAAGGATCGACCACCAATCCTTGCACGCCTGATTACTGGGACTGTCATTTTAGATAGGCAAGATGATCTCAGAGATCGACTAGGTACATAGCGGGAGAGGCGTTTCCCTATGTACTTAGGACAAGTTCCATGTAGAGCTTTAAAAGCAAAAGCCAGACACTTGAAAAGAATTCTTTTGGCGATCGGTAGCCAATGTAAAGAATTCAGTAAAACCGTAGCTCCTGCTCTTCTCGGCAGTCCATAGATAGCACGAGCTGCGGAGTTCTGGACTACTTGCAAACGGTTCAGAAGATATTTTGGTAAACCCAAGAAAAGAACGTTTGCGTAGTCCAGTCGAGATCCGATCAAGGCCTGAACAATAATCTTCCTGTGCTGGTGAGACACCAGAGGAAGAAACTTCCTCAGCATTCGCAAAATGCCAAAGCATTTGCCTGAGAGACACGACATATGTGGCCCAAAGGACAGTTCACTGTCCACGATCACTCCCAAATTTTTTGCCTTGAGAGACACATTGTCAGGAGGGAACAGATCTTGTGGCCACCAAGCCTTCCAATCTGGTTCACAGGTGCATCCAAAGAAGAGCAGCTCCGACTTGTCGGAGTTGCACTTTAAACCATTGCACCTGAACCACTCAAAGACCGCACTAAGGCAGTCCCTGATCTTTACGCCGTCGAATGCCCCACCCCTATCACAAGTGAAAAGGAGCTGGGTGTCGTCGGCGTAGGATACGATCTGGGCGCCAAAGGATTCCGCGACTCCCGTCAGAGGTGCCATAAAGATGTTAAATAGCATGGGGCTAAGAATGGAACCTTGCGGAACCCCTACCTCTAGCGGAGCCATATCAGCGGAAAATGGTGGCGCCCAGATCGTTTGCCGGCGGTCGGCCAGAAAGGATTTAAGCCATTTCCACACCGTTCCCCGAATGCCGCTCTCCCAGAGTCTTATGAGGAGGCGATCATGAGGAACGGTGTCGAAAGCCGCCGACAGATCCAACATGACCAACATGGCCCTTCCCCCAGAGTCGAGTCTTTCCCTGATGGCATCTGTGACCTCGAGAAGAGCCGACTCCGTGCTAAAGTTTGCACGAAACCCAGATTGCATATCATGCAACAGGTCATTTCCTTCGATGAAATTGGAAATCGTTCGATATGCAAATCTCTCGGCCACTTTCGCCAGAGCAGGGAGAAGGGAAATAGGCCTGTAGTTGGCACGGATAAGGGGGTCCAAGGTGGGCTTTTTAATCAATGGCAGGATCAAGGCATGTTTCCATGCCACCGGAACCACTCCAGTTGACAATGAAGAATTTAGAAGAGGGTTCAACAAAGCATTTAGGGCAGGTGCCACCTTCCCCAGATGTTTAGCCAGGCACGGGTCAAGTGGAGAGCCTGATTTCAGGCCTGACAAAAGCTCTAAGGATGTGTCAAGGCATAGGCATGGAAACTGTAAAAGAGAAGGGCCAGGATCCTCCCTAAACGGGGGGGGGATGAAGGATCAACAACCGACCGAGAGCTAGGATGGAAAAGAGAGGCTTGGATGGTAGTGATTTTATTTACAAAAAAATTTGCAAGCTGTTTTATCCATACTTCTGAATGAGTATGAGCTGGTGTACAAGTGGGACCAAGACCACTGGGCTGGCCCAAGGACTGCTAGAGGACTCAACCACCCCTAAGGCAAACATTTTGGAGACCTCCTCCTTGATGTATGCTCTGACCTTGTCAGTTACTCTGTAAGCCTTGTGCTTCACAGGAGTGCTGTCCCCGGTGTCCACATCATGGACACACCACTGAGTGACACCAGGACTCAAGGAGAACAGATCAGGGAATTGTCCCAACAATTGGCGACAATCCTGCTGCTGTTCAGGGGTCAGGGTGTCAGAGAGGACAACACCATCCACTGACCCATCTTGCTCTTTTGCAGACAGGAGGTCAGGAAGAGGCTCACTGTCCTCCTCCATTCCAGCATCTGTAGCTAGGAGAATGCCCACTTCGGACCTTTCTAAGTGGGGCTTTAAACGGTTGACATGCAGGACCCGCAAGGGGTTCCTGGGAGATTCCAAGTCCACCATGTAGGTGACATCGCTCTTTTTCTCCACAACCTTAAATGGTCCAGTCCATCTGTCCTTGAGCGCACAAGGTTCCACAGGGGACATGACCCAAACTTTTTGTCCAGGCTGAAGCTCTACCAGAGTGGCCTTCTGGTCGTACCACCGCTTCATCTCCTCCTGGCTGGCCTCCAGATTTGCCTGAGCAAGATCTCTGAAGCGCCTAGTCTGGTTCCTAAAGGCCAGCATGTAACTGTATACATCCTGGGGAGGTTTCCTGGGAGATTGCTCCCAGCCTTCTTTGACCAGACTCAAAGGTCCTCTTACCGGGTGACCATACAAGAGCTCAAAGGGGCTGAACCCTAGAGACTTTTGTGGCACCTCACGGTAAGCAAACAACAGGCATGGCAAGAGGACGTCCCATTTACGCCTCATTGGTTCTTCAAGACCCATAATCATGCCTTTAAGGGTACGGTTGAATCTTTCAACCAACCCATTACCTTGAGGGTGGTAAGGAGTGGTGAACTTGTAAGTTACCCCACACTCCTTCCACAAAGACTTCATATAGTTGGAAATGAAGTTGGTGCCCCGGTCTGACACCACCTCTCTGGGGAACCCCATTCGGGAGAAAACACCCATCAGTGCCCGTCTCACCACGGGGGCCGTCACTGTTCTGAGAGGGATGGCTTCCGGGTACCGTGTGGCATGGTCCACCAAGACCAGGATGAACCTGTTGCCCAGGGCTGTCTTGGGGTCCAGGGGCCCAACAATGTCAATCCCCACCCGGTAAAAGGGGGTACTGACCACGGGAAAAGGTTGGAGGGGAGCCTTCTGCTTCCGCCCGCTTTTCCCACTTGCCTGGCAAGTTTGACAGGTCTTGCAATGGATATCTGTATCCCTTCTCATCTGAGGCCAATAAAAATGGGTGACACGCCTGTCATAGGTCTTGTCCTGCCCCAGATGTCCAGCTAACGGAACGTCATGAGCCAAACCCAGTAGGAAGGCTCTGAAGCGCTGGGGTACCACCAGTACACGGGCTGACCCAGGCTCAGCAGCCTTAGGCTCGCTATACAGGAGGTCGTTCTCCCAGTAAACAAAATGTGACCCTGACTGATCACCTGAGGTTTGGGCTGAGGCCTGCTGCCTCATACCCACAAGAGAAGGGCACACTTTCTGTTCTGTACAGAATTCCTCCCTGGAGGGACCACCATCCTGCTGCCAGTGGGTCAGCTCGGGCAGGTCTCCCAGTTCAGCAACTTGTTCACCTGTGGGTTCCAGGGCATACCCCTCAAGGTCTGCCTCCTCCTGGACCACGGGAACTACGGGGGACGGTTTCCCGCGCCCCCTGCCTCTTCTCTTCACAGCTGGGTCCTGGGCCATACTTTCAGGCTCCAGAACCCCATCAACACCCTTACTTGCTGTCATGGATCGAGTGGTTGCACACACCCACTCTGGCACACCCAACATTTTCAAATGTGTCTCCCTCTCCACCTTAGCCCAAGGGGAGTCTTCCAAATCATTGCCCAGGAGACAATCAACAGGCATGGCGGGCCTTACAGCAACTTGAAGAGTACCTGAAACTCCCCCCCATTCACAGGAAACTTGAGCTACCTCACACTCTCTCTGGGAGTTGTCAGCAGCTATCACAGGGTAGAATGCATGGGGAACAACCTGCTCTCTGGACACCAAGTGACACTTGACAGCTGTCACACTCGCTCCAGTGTCTCTGAGAGCTTCCACTCTATGGCCATTAATGGTCACCCACTGCCTATATTTCTTAGTGTTACTAGGCAGAGGGGGTGGAGGGACCAATTCCATGTCTCCTAGAGAGACCAGGGACATCTCTGCGGGACCCTCCCCACCATGGGCAACCATCTCCTCCCCTCCCAGGGCTACACTCGCCAACTGACGGGGAGCTGCACGTGGTGGTGCAGTAGAGTTCTTCAAGGGACACTGAGGATCATAAAAACGGTGTCCCACCTGCTTACAAGCGAAGCAGGTCATGGGGCCCCTACGAACAGGTTTACCTGTCGGGGCCTCTGATTTCTTATCTGGGGGAGGCTGGGAACCCTTCCCTTGGTTCCCTTGGGGATTACTTTGGGGCCCTTTCTGGAACTCCCTCTGTTTACCCTTGTCCCCCCCACTCTTCTGCTGGGGACCCTGCCCACCTTTGGCTGAGTCTTCACACTGGACCCTTGTGGACCCTGGTACTGACCCAGCGGTCCGCCTCCTCAGCAAGTTTTCTAGGGTTAGATATCTTGCTATCAATAAGGTGCTGGCACAGCTCTGGAAAACAGTTATTAGACAAGTGCTCCCAAGCAAACAAATCATAAAGAGCATCATAACTTTCCACTTTGCTGCCCTTTACCCAACCATCCATGGCTCTGCAAAAATATGACACATATTCCAACCACGTCGTACCAGGCAATTTCTTACATTCTCTAAAGGCCTGTCTGTACTTTTCTGGGGTTAGGCCATACCTTAACATTAAAGCATCTTTCAAATGAGCATAAGACATCCTATCCTCAACAGGCATGTCTAACAGGGTATCTCTTCCCTCATTCACAAAGCGACCCCACAACCCCGCTCCCCAATCCTTCTCAGGGACCCGGTGGGACAACAATGCTAACTCATATGCTTTAAACCATTGATCAATATCTTCATTCTTCTGAAAATCTTTGATCACATCTTTGGGAAAATAAAACCTACTTTCTGCAGGCACAGATGGGATGCTGCCACCAGAGGGATTCAATTCTAACTCTTTAGCTTTGAGCTCCAACTCCCTCATCCTGGTATCACGCTCAAAAGCTAACTTCTCCCTTTCAAACTCTAACCTTTTGATCTCCATATCAGCTTCTCTCCTGCCTCTTGCATTCTCTATTTCCAACTGCCCATCTATCTTAAGTTTTGCCATCTCCATGTTGTATGCTCGCTCCTTTGCCCTTTCTTCTCTTTCTTCAGGAGAAAGACCTTTGGAGGAAACACTGCTGCCAGGAGAGGACACATGACCATTCACTGGTACTTCCTCTTCCCCTTCCCCTGGCGGTACCACCACCGCATCAGAGGGATCTCTGGCCTCTACCCAGGCCTGCAATGCTTTGAGATATTCTGGTTTGTTTTTGCAGCCTGTGGTAGGAACTTTAAATTGCTTGCAAAAGGATTTCAGATCCTTTAACTGATAGTCGTTGATCTTACTCCTATCAAATTCCTCCACAATAACAGCAGGGGTAGTGACTCCGGCATCACTCATGGTCAAAACTGGCAGTTTCAAAAATCAAGTTCCAGGAAAGCGGAGAACAAAAATAGAATATCCAACCAAAACAGATTGTGGCTGCGCTATGGTCTGCTTTCACTATGTAGCGCACACTAATCACTGCACATGGGTCATAAATGCAAAGTTCAAATCCTCACCGCTGACCCACCAATGTTAGAAGCGGCTGTCTCTAGTTGGCAGAGGTATACACTTCTGACAAATAGGGACACACCTTTTCTAGTCAGGGCAAGGGGATCACACACTTAGATAACCCCTGCTCACCCCCTTGGTAGCTTGGCAAAGCAGACAGGCTTATCTCAGAGGCAGTGCGTTAAGCATTTATGACCACATACAGTAATAAAGTGAATACACTACAAATGGACACGACACAGTAGTATTATAAAAATAAGGATTTTTATATAAGGCTTAGCACAAGACCAAATAACGACAAAAATATACCACAATCTTAATAAATACTCTTGGAAGGAAAAA